>NC_090797.1:13672500-13922500 GCF_040054535.1 Antennarius striatus | reverse complement strand
TAATAAATAAAATGGAAATACGGGGCAATGACTATATGTCATATGCAGTAACTTGCATACACATCGCCTATGGGAGAGTCTCCCCCCAACTGTTGGTAGAAGAGGCAGCAGTTTGGGAAAGAGGGGGGCAGTTTGGTGATAGAACTGTTGTTTTACTTAAAACTCATGTTAGGACTAAACCTAATCATAGACAGAAATGAGAAGCAGGACTTTTATCTGTCCCACTTACTGATGATAAAATAAAATAAAAGGACCTAGAAAATGAAAACAAGAAATCATTTAGTGTCCGATCTCTTCCATCTGCATGCTTACCTATCACAGACAGACACAGTATTTCTTAGACGTTCAGGGTCAAACAGATTCTATTTGTAGGGAGAAAGCCAAAATTCAATCTGTCAGCTTTGCCTACACCTGACCAAGGTGTTCCTCAGGGCCAGGACCCTGTCAGATGTGTTTGTCTGCTCGTGAATGAAGGAAAGGTGACTGCACATTATTAAAAGAAAATAGATTCACTCTGACAAGATCAGCACATTTGTCACTGTATCACACCGTGGGAGCACATTTGACCTCTGACCTGCTCAGAAGTCAAATGAAAAGTCAACTGGCAGATAACCTTTCCACAAAAGAATTAATCGCTCCTCTATGTGTTGAAAATTCTCATTTTCAAGTTACTTTAAGCCCTTTAAGGCTTCATGTGTTATTACAAAATAAAAGTGTGACAACTGTTAAGGATAGGCAGCATGCAAACAGGAAGTGTGATTGAAATGTAAACTTCTCTACAAAGACAAACAAGCATTTACAAAGAAATCCATCCATGAAAAATAGAAACTGAGGATACTCCTAAGTACAGTGCCCTGCGAAAGTATTGGCGCCCCCAAGCCTTTTCAACACTGGATCATTCAGAGGTCATCAGGGAACTTCTGGAGTCATTTAGCTGAGCTGAGAAACCAGGGGGCCAATGGACACAGAGACCAACCATGAAGAGTTCTCCTGCTTTCTCCTGAAGTGTTAGACCCACTGTGCCACCGTGCTTCCCATAACTACTTAACTTTTTTCACATTATTTTACATTAAGAATCAGAAAAACGAGCTAATTTCAGAAAACACAAATTCTGTAGCAACCCAGACTAATATTTTGACCAACAAGATGGAGGGATTCTAAACTGTAATCATTCCAGTAAAGTTATTTCAAAGGAAATCATAATTTTTACTGGACCATAGTCACATGTATTTTATTTCTGGAGCTAATGGACTTTAATCACAGCAAAGTCACAACATCTAGCTAAAATGTAAAAAAAGAAATTCAACAATCAACGTTTTCGTCATTTGTAACATTTACTCAGATCTGTTTTGCAGGAACACGTAGTGCCATTACACATTCTGGTAATCAGACCGATTGATGTTTCTTGGAAATACCAAGTAAGCTATTTAAAGAAATTTTGAGACAATGTCAGCATTACTCATGGGGTGTTGGACTAATGCAGGCTAGCTGTAGCATCTTCTGTCTGTAGTGTTGGATTTTGGTGCTCACTACTTTCCAGGGGAGACGTGACCATGTTATCCTGACCTGGATTAGTATGTGGTTTCCAGACTGCATCTCTGTGCACCTTTTCAATAATATAGCCATTGAATGAAGCAGTGTGCCTATAACTAACCTAAATGTAGTGCACAGCATATCAGGCCGGCTGCACAGAGAACATGTCCATCCTTTCCAGTGGAATTCTCAAGCAGACAGTGTTAAAGTATTTCAAGCAGCAATGCCGCGCTACATCCATCAAGCTGCCAGAGCAGGTAACAACAGACTCGTATTCTTCAGAGTGAAGCTGAGTTTGGCCAATGAGTGACTCCCCAGCAGGAAAATAACCCTCACTGCGCAGGCATTCAAAATCATTGACAACAGGAAATAGCAATAGAGAAAACTGAATTTTGAAGAATGCTAGTGCAGAGAACAATTTAGAACTATGTAAGATTTGAGACATTTCAGCTGTAGGTTGGGTAACTTTGTCAGTTAACTTCTATGTGGAGGGGGAAAGAACCAGTCCGACACCAAACATTCTACAGAATCCTTAAAAAAACTCCAAGGAATGGACACATGGAAGATTTCCTCAGTGAGGACCCTTGGCTTTCAATAAATCTTTATAGCTTTTAACACAAATGATATGGTTGGTGCAAATATTTTTATGTAAAATTGAAATTTTACCACATGATATTTTTATAAGTAGTTTATCCCTAACAGAATGCTAAAAAAATCTATTCATCAACACTGGCTTGTCTAAGTTTTTAAATAACTTAATTTAAGGAAATTTAATGTATTACAAACCCAGCTCTAAAAAGTCTTGGATGTGTCACTAAAAACAGAATGTGAGATCTGTTAATTTATAGGCAAATAAAAGATTTTTAAAGTTCCAATTTCTTTCTTCATAAATATTCCTTTTCTGAATTTGATGCTGAAAAGTTAAACAGAATGACTTGCAGCACCCTCTTACTAGTGCTATAACGCTGATAAGATTGCTGCACTTGCACAGCACTTATGCACTCATGTGTCTGCTGTATCACAGATGCATTCATAGTTGGCAGAGGGGACCATGCGAGGCATCATCAGCACCAACCATTCATTTACTCACACACACCAATGTAACTACCGTTGTGACCAGTGACGTGCGGTCCGGGGAGGCAGGTGAGGCACGGCCTCCCGTGCTATCATGAGGAGAAAAAAAAAAAAAAAAAAGGAAAATGGAAGAAATAA
Source organism: Antennarius striatus (assembly GCF_040054535.1). Taxonomy (NCBI): domain Eukaryota; kingdom Metazoa; phylum Chordata; class Actinopteri; order Lophiiformes; family Antennariidae; genus Antennarius; species Antennarius striatus. Next base: position 13,919,755 of record NC_090797.1, on the reverse strand, counting down.
ATTAAATAATTATATTTATCCAGTGAAGTGTATTATGAAGTTATTTTCCATTTAACGTCACCAATTTTAAATTGTTCTTACTCAAAATCGCTGAATTTTCACAACCGCTGAAATACTTAGAACAGACCTGCAGTGAGGCAGCAGCCAGCCGAGCTTCACCATGGATTGAGCAATGGCTCGACCAGCTGTGTTGGTAGCTAAACAGTGAAACCGTAATGCTATCTCTCTAAATGATGCCATTAAAATATTCAAACACGTTTGCTCCATGAACTCAGGGCGTCATAGGGTGATGACCTCCACCTCCTGAGCCACAGTTGCCTCTATGAAACTGAATCCCAAAATAATACGTGTTTTGTATAAATTGCTTCACTGACTTGCTATTTGCTCATAAATGTTTGTTTTTTTTCTGCATTGCTCAAGCAGCTCCAGCTCCACTTATTCTACCCCATGTGGTTTCTGTAAGACTCACCCAAACATCAGTTATACATTGCTATAGGCAGAATGTCTTTTATTGCATGTGGGCGACATGAAAACCTAAGGTGCACAGTTGAAGGCAAGCGTGGAAATACCACAGCAGCTCCTGCATTCACTCCACATCCCCAAAGTGTCAGGAGTTGCTTGGCAACAGGCACAGAGGTGAATTGCAGAGCTGAAATGGTGGCATCTCAAAAGCAGAGAAAGCAACCTCTGTGTACGCAACAATGACTCTGATCTGAAGGATCTGCAACACAAAGCAGCTGCCGAGCTGTGACGTACTTTCATTCTGAGTGCTGTAAAAATGGCCACGACTTCTCAGAGAAAATAAAAAATGAATGAAGATTATTTTTTGATCAGATTCTGGAAATGTGAATATTTGCTGGAGTTCAAGCCTCTTGATGTTGGCGGATTGAGATCAACCCTTACATGTATTCATGAGCACAGCGTTAGAGTTTTGAATGAATTAACTCCACCAAACTTTTTGAAACATGATACATTTCTACAGAAGTTGAGTGAAGAAAGTACTTCAGATGGAAATGTATTATCAGTGAAGTCGAGAGTCAGTCATTCAAGCGCATCACACTCTGTGTTTGTCATCACCAAAAACTATTGTGTTCTTAAATGTTTAACCTAATAATTCATTACAGGACATTATAAGCTCTCAGAGAATATTCAACATTCATGTCTTATTAAATAAAACACATTTATCATTTAAAACACATTTATCGGTTCAAGTCTAATATCCGGTGACTTGAGTTTAGGAGTTGAGCAAAGATTCTGTTCAGTTGTGTAAAAAACAGTCACTTCCTGTGTTGCTTTCATGCGTCAGTGTACCAATACTGCAGAACTCCAGAAATAACTAAATTCTCAAAAACTGTTGAGTCCTGAATGAGTGGTGAAATATATTTATGACAGCACACACAGTTCCTTTTAACTCGTGGAAATTAAAAGTCACGTTTTCATGACCTTTCATTCATTTATAATTATCAGGACTACAGTAGCCTCATCACAAATAATAAATTAAAGATAAAATGAAAAAATAATGCTTGAAAGGAATATGCTCTAGTCACTCTCCTGTATGGCTTTAATAAAAAGTCTTTATCTTGTATCCATGGAGACCATGACATATTGAATTTGCGTTGTTAACCTTTAGTTGAAGGCGCCGAGATTTTTCTCTTACAGCACAAAGACTTGTCCTTGGAGCTTTCAGCAGAACTTCAGCCATAGAAAATGCTATCTTTTCATCTGACAATGGAAGTCCTTCCAGTGTGAAACATGTGCTCACAGCAAAAAGGGACATTTGGAACCCAAATGTGTACTGGCAGACTTGGCAACGGACCAGTAGAGACCAAGATGACATGTGGTACAAATGACTGTCCTTGTCTGCTGCTAGAAATGACAAATGAAACAATCAAACATTTGAACTGAGCTGATCAACCATAGGAAAGGTTCTTTCCTCCTGATCAGTCATTCAAAAGGAAGAAATATTCTTTTCCATCATCTGAAAACCAGAGTATCAATATTAATCTTTCATTTCTATGTTTGAAATTGTTCCTTATCAGTCAAATGTGTAAAATCAACAGCACCAGTGTCTCCTTGATGAGTTGGAGACTGTCTTTCTCCCTCCTGATAACCTGATGGGAGTCATTACTGCGGATTGACATATGGGTGAGCTATGTGTCAGGAGGACGCCATCTGGCACCATGTTTGCTGGCGAGCATTCACGTTGACAGTGCACAGAGCAGTCTTTTTATATCCAGGAAAACACTTCACCCCACCTGTACCTGCATGTGGAGTAGTCCATCTAGTACACACCTCTTGTTGTGTTGATGGTGTATCTATGCATTTTGCCTTCGATGATAAATTTTGTGGTTGGGATTGAGAATTCAGTTTTGAGTTCTTTAGGTACCGTCTGGTTAATCACTGCCAAAAAAAAGTTTGACGATGATGTGGAAACAACTATTTTTAAACGTTGTCGAAATGATTTATTTCATGTCATTTTTTTAATGTGTTTTTATGGCAGGCAAGACAAAATTATTATTATTGTAATAAAAGCCAATAGACTAAATTCTGCAGCATTACTAATAACAAATAAAGACCAAACACTAAAGAAAATTAACTGGCCTATAGTTTGTCTGCTTTTGTCAGTCCTTAGGAGCAGATTGCAGATGGTGTAGAAAATGTGAGATGCTAATATGGGTGGTCATCAACATACAAACATTCAATTTACAAAGTTTTGGAGATATGAACAAATGGGTGCCGCCATTGTCCTGCAGGTCCACCTTCTGCCACAACCCCCACAGAGAACATGCAGTCTCTACACAGAAAAATGGTCATCTTTAACCAGCTCATTCAGAACGCCGGCTCGCACCTCAGGCATCAAAATGAACAACATGGCCGATTATTTCAACCAGGACATTAGGGTTGAGCCGGGTACTCGTGTCAGACGAGTATCCGGTGATGATAAAGCATGTTTTAGAAGTACGAGCACGACACGAGTAAAACTCGTCAATACTCGTGCTCGTGCTGAATGAAAATTCTCATAACAAGCGGTCCCCAACCTTTTTTGCACCACGAACCGGTTTCATCTAAGACAATATTTTCACGGACCGGACTTTATGATCGTTAATGACGTCAGGTCAGCTGTAGTCTAATAATAAATCATCCGCAGTGCTTTTATGTAAAATGCAGACATCAACAATAAACAACCTTTTCTTCATAAATTGATAATCATTATCTCTGTGAACGAAATAATTGTAAAAAATAATTACTGGTATACTAAAAACCCGATTGAAGTGACTGCACTGATGAGATTTACCGTAAGTGAAAATTTATTGAATACAGTAAACTAAAATAAAAAGCAAATTACAGTTAAAGCATAAGAACAATAAAGATGAAATGGTGGTGAGCAGTTGGCATACGTGAATATTGGAGAGGGAGAGGAGGAGGATTCGCGTTCGACTTCCAAATTTTGTTAGACTTCTAATACAAAAAAAAAAATCTGAATTTTTTGGTCAAATTCCAATTTGTTCAATGTCTAAAGCGTTCAAAAACCAAGTTTTGCTTGAGTAGCGAATAACAATCAGTGCATTCAACGTAGGAGAAATATTGATAATTTCCAATAAAAGGATGAACAAGTCAATCAAATAGTAATAATTACAATAATAAGGATTAGTGTTTACACCTGAGGTGTGTTCCGGACGTCTGGTCTACTCCGCTGTTTGGTATTCTTTACAGTCGCTGCAGAAAATCCCACTTCACAAAGACAAGATGTTGGAAATGGTAACAGGGTTTTCACTGCTTTTTGGGCGATCTCAGGATAATCTGCCTTGATTTTAATCCAGAACACTGGCGCAGTTGTGGGCGCTTAATTTAGGGGTAATGGCTAGTAACCTGTCACATGACCGGCACCTGTCAAGTGGGACAAGTCTGTGCGTCATTCCACACAGACGTCCCTTTTCAAAATAAAACATCTTTAGAATGGTAAAAAAAAATCAGTTAAATAAATAAATAAATAAAGTCAAATGTTCTGTGCCGCCCGGTATCTAATGTCCTGTGACCAGGTACCAGGTCATGACCTGGTGGTTGGGAACCACTGACATAGATGGATGTAACAGAGAATCTATGCTCTTAGTCTGACACTTTCTCACTTCAGTTCAAATTACTAATTTATATCATGTATACATATTTTAAATGTTACGTAATGGACACACACACACACACACACCTCTCAAATAACTTTTTGTTTCTTCATCACCCAGGTTTCTTTATGTGAAGGAGTTGTTTTAGACAACTTAGTTTGTCTGACTGAATGAAAAAAGAGGAGGTGAGGACAAAAGGACAGTGGTGGTCAATCTGCATGGGGACACGGTCTCCTTTGCCCTTCAAATAGCATCCATTCCCTCATAGATCACTGTGGCAACAGGACAGAAGCTGAGGACAAAACATGCAGAGAATATGAAAAGGATTACGTAAGTGAATGAAGTCGTTTTGGTATAAAACTATTGAGAAAAGTAAGGTTTCCAATCAGCCATAGTGGTGGAGAATAAAACACACAAATAAACTGTGTGTGTGTGTGTGTGTGTGTGTGTGTGTGTGTGTGTGTGTGTGTGTGTGTGTGTGTGTGTGTGTGTGTGTGTGTGTGTGTGTGTGTGTGTGTGTGTGTGTGTGTGTGTGTGTCTAAGGGCCAAACAGGTTAATTTTACAGCCTTCACTTGTGACACCTTTACAGCAAACCATCAGAAGTAGGACTCAGGTGAGTCTAGCTCCACTTCCTACAATAAACTGTAAATGTAATCAACTTTATTAATCCTCGTAGGGAAATTATAAGTCCACTCTAGCACACGCTGCTGGTTAGTCACATGTCACACACACACACACACACACCCACACACACACACACACACACACACACACACAAATATGTATCTCCCCAACTATATATTTGAATAAGCTTACTTGAAAACCTCACACTGTCACGCTTTTTAACTCCACATATATATAAATATATATATATATATACACATATACATATACACACACACACACAGTACTCTGTTCAGTACTCTGTTCTTTTGGTCGGTATAGAATGGCTCAGGAGTCGAGGTGGATGGATGCAATGTTTTTATTCCTGGGAATAACAACGGACACAAACAGGCACAAATTGGGTCGATACATCCGACTGATCTACTACACACTTATTACAGCATTACACAATCACATAATATAGACAAGTCATAACCAACGTAAAACATTTAAACAATACTTTAAGACACTATGACGACGGAGCCTGCATCGGACTAACTTACCCACGGCATGTCAGCATCTTCCTGCCTCGGGTTACCCACAGTGTACCTGACAGGTTTCAAAATAAAAGACGGACGAATTTCCCCAAATTAATCATGAATTTTACTATATTATAAAAACATCTACCCACAGCGTTAAAATAAATAAATAAATAAATGAAATAAAATAAAAATAAATAAATATACACACACACACACACACACACACATATATACGTATATATATATATATATATATATATATATATATATATATATATATATATATATACAGAGAGAGAGAGAGAGAGAGAGAGACACACACACAGTGCACCCTCGATCTTTGTGGTCAATGCATTCCAGAAACCACATGCGACTGAGGAATCCGTGATCGAGATCGCAATCTATTTATTTACGGTAATTTAAACATTTACAAACCCTCCCCATACTGATATTAAACCACCTTCTATCTGTATTACCTATTCCCACACTCTGATAGACTGTGTCTCACGAAAGTCCGAGACTGACAGAACAGAGCACACTTCCGGATGCCGTCAGCCAATAGAATGCATCGAATTGCATCAAATAGAATGCACTAGAATGGTATCACGTGACTACCTACTAAAAATCCACGATGAGGTGAAGTCATATTTGTTGATACGTGAATGCGCGAGGGATCACTGTATATACAAACTTAATTTACTCCATATCATTGGTAATGGACCAGTGAGGAAATACTTTTTGCTGTTAAACAAACTACAGTTTGTATCAATCATTTAAACTTTAAAATGGACACTTCTGCATCTGTAACTGTTTTAAAGCAATAAAAACTTTTAAATTTAGCCTCTTCCATTGGTACAACGCATATGATAATCAGAACTGACAACAGCGAAGTGGTCTTGGTTCACGTCTTCATCATTCTGTGCACTAAGATGCCCAAATGTTCCTGTTTCTTGACTGTCAGTTGTTGACAAGTGTAAAACTCACTGACCTGAACAACATAACCTATAAGCAACTCTTTCCTGGTTCTGGTTCTGTAGCTTGATTTGCTTTATGTCTTCAGTCAAATTCACAAACATAACCTCAAGAATAAAATCCATAATCCTAAATATAACATAGCATAACATTCATACTGGAGGAGGCTGAAGAAAGAGAAAATCAGCAAAAAGACCAACCTGAGATACTGACGGAAATTAGTTCCCTAATTTTGTTCATATGAAACGAGTAGAAGATCAAATGTGATGAGAGCATCTACCTGTGTTTAAAGTCTAATTTCCAAGGAGGATTATTGGTCTTGTTATGAATTTCTAGTGTTGTTATTTCAGCCTCTCCTGGAGAAGTCGTCTCAGTAACTGGATCAGAGAGGAAAACAGCATCCCCGATCACGACCCACACATCTCACGCATAGCATCAGTGTCTCATTGTCTGAGTCATCACAAACAGCAATTATACCGTCTATCTTTCTCAATCACCAGCCATTATTTAGCACAATGCTGCACACAATGTGGACCTATTGTTAGCGACTGCACTCCCTCCCACTCCTTTAGCCTTCTTCTTCATTTCTCCCCGTCTCTGCTTATTCTCTATTTCGCACGTGTAATCAGACTCATCACGAACCTTTCAGTCATTCCTCCGGCATCCCATTCTGTTCCCTCCCATCTTCCTCACTCAACATCAGCTCTGATTCCTCCTCTTCCTCTCTGCTTTCATCTGCCTTCAGGCGCTGTAGCTTTGACCTTGATAGAAATCAGGGAAACACCCGTCAGAATGTGAAACATGACATGTAGATGCAGTAAAGATGGTGGGGGCAATTTGTGCACCTAATGATTCATGCCCCCAGGGGGCAACCAAATTGATCAGGGCTCAGGGGGGGCGTCCCAGAAGGCCAATGGTGTCTGATGACGTCACTGCCATCTCTTCAGCGTGAAGGGGGCTGGTGTGTTTTCCACCAGAACACACATCAGCTCATACTGGGAGCATTTAGTGCTGATAATGGTTGGTTTAGGAGCTCTGACACTGACACACACTCCTTTCTTCTCTCAGTCCTCCCATCCAGGCTGAAATAATAGCCTCTCTGCAGTGCTTCAAATGCCTTTTGATCTTTTCTAGTTTAATGCAGCCATCGATGTTGTTGGTGTGTGATGGAACAAAAAAAAGAAGAAAATATATAGATTAAAAAAAACATTTCCCAATGATGATCTTTTTTTTATTTTATTAACAATTTATTTCAGCCACGTGAGTCTTTTTGTGAAGGGATGTATTTATGAGTTCCATGATTTTTCTCTGAGCACAGAAGGAATGATCATTTGTGTTATTTTTTGGTTTCCGATTAGAGCCCTTTACCTGCAGAGGTCATTAGATCTGCTTCTACGTGCTCATTATCAGGATAATTTAATCAGTTCATCAATTAGAAAATTGCATTAGCCCAGACCATGCAGCAGCAGTTACTTATTTCTCCCATTGTTCAAATAGAATTGTTGATTTTTGTGTTGGACGTCTTGTTTGCTTGTCAAAGTTTTTTAAATTTTTTTGTTCAGGAATATTTCTTTTAATTTAAAGTGATTTCTTTGACTCAGACTGAATCCATTAATTCATATTTTCTTGAGATATTCCTGCCCCATATCTAAAGAAGGACGCAGAGCGTGGAGGAGTAGACTGCCCTCCTACCCTAAAATGACCCTCTCCCACTAATCTGAACAAGACGCTCTTTCTTAGGATTAAATTCAGATTTCAGGCAAACTTATTCAGAAACCATCTTATCTGTCTACCCTCTGTTGACCTCTTCCAGCAGCCAGTGGAGACAGATTTCTCTTGTGACTTTGTGACTTAGAGGTAAAGCAATAATCACATGAGGAATCTTCCAGTTACAGAATAGGATAATAAAAGTAAAGGCACCAAAGTAGCCTCACTGACGTGGTTTGAAATATTAATTCTAGTGTCAAGCTTGACGCCAAGTAAATCATGATTTCATGAGAATAAATTGGCACTCATAAAGCAATGTAATTCACTGCCTCTGGCATTGTGTTTGTTAACAGAGACAGGAAAAACATCAGAAAACAGAAGAATGCGCTTTAGATGACTCAAGAAGACACATTCAGATTACAGATGGTTGGTAGGAAATGTGACATGTGACACAAAGCCAGAGTCAGATTACAGGTGTCTGATTCCAACTCTGTCCTACGTTTGACACAGATTATCTCATAACGTGAGGTCTTAACATTTGGATTTAAAATGAATTTAAGCACTTCAATAATAAATTTTAGCCACATTTTAGCCGTACTTTAGCCACTTGGCATAAAGGCAAAGAGACCTATTTTTCTAAATATATTACCGACAAAAAGAAGGGCTCTGAAAAATCAAGGAGAAGAAACATTATGAAGCATCCTTTCCATACAGTGCCTTGTGAAAGTATTGGCCCCCCAAGAACTTTTTGACATTTTGCTACATTTCAGGCTTCGAACTTAAAGATAACAAACTGAAAATATTTTTAAAGAATCAACAACATGTGAGACACAATCGTGAAGTGGAACCAAATTTATTCAATATTTTATATTGTGTTTACAGATAAAAAACTAAAAAGTAGGACGTGCAAAAGTATTGGCCCCCTGTTCTCTCAGCTCTGCTAACCGACTCCAGAAGTTCCCTGATGACTTCTGAAAGATCCAATGTTGACCTGAATGACTAACAATGACAAACCGAGTGCATCTATGTGTCATTTGGTCTCAGTTTAAACGCACCTGCTCTGTGATGGTCTCAGACGTCTGTGAAAGGAACACTGGAGAACAAACAGCATCATGAAAACTAAAGAACACACCAGGCAGGTCTGAGATAAAGTTGTGGAAATGTTCAAAGCAGGAATGGGATACAAGAAGATTTCCCAATATATAAACTTCTCCCAGAGCACTGTGCGAGCAATAATATCAAAATGGAGAGAGCATAAAACCACTGCAAACCTACCAAGACCTGGCCGTTCCTCTGAACTTTCCGCCCAAACAAGGAGGAAACTAAGCAGAGAAGCAACCAGGAGGCCCATGATCATCTGGATGACCTGCAGACATACACAGCTGAGGTGGGACAGTCTGTCCATAAGACAACTATTAGTCGTACTCTGCATAAATCTGGCATTTATGGAAGAGTGGCAGGAGAAAGCCATTTCTGAAAGACAACCATAAAAATGCCCGTCTGGAGTTTGAAAGAAGCCCCATGGGAGACACAGATGACATGTGGAACAAGGTGCTCTGGTCAGATGAGACCAGAATTGAACTTTTGGGGATGAATGCGAAATGTTACGTTTGGCGTAAGAGTAACACAGCACATCACCCTGAAAACACCATCCCCACCGTCAAACATGGTGGTGGCAGCATCATGCTCTGGGGTTGCTTTTCTTCAGCAGGGACTGGGAAGATGGATGGAGCCAAATAAAGGGCGATTCTGGCAGAATATCTGTTGGAGACCTGAGGATGGGGCAGAGGTCCACCTTCCAAAAAGGACAATAATCCCAAACATAAATTCAAATCTACAATGGAATGGTTTAAAACTAAACATATAAAGGTGTCAGAATGGCCAAGCAAAAGCACAGACCTCAATCCAATAGAGCATCTGTGGAAAGACCTGAAAATTGCCGTGAACAAACGATCTCCATCCAACCTTAAGGAACTTGAGTTGTTTGGTAAGGAGGAATGGGCAGATATTTTTGTCTCAAGATGCGCAAAACTTATAGAAACATACCCAAAAAGGCTTGCGGCTGTGATTGCAGCAGAAGGAGGTTGTACAAAGTATTAACTCAAAGGGGGCCAATACTTTTGCACGTCCTACTTTTCAGTTTTTTATCTGTAAACACAATACAAAATGTTGAATAAATGTGGTTCCACTTCACGATTGTGTCTCACATGTTGTTGATTCTTGAAAATTTTTTTCAGTTTTTTATCTTTAAGTTTAAAGCCTGAAATGTAGCAAAATGTCAGAAAGTTCTTGGGGGGCCAATACTTGTGCAAGGCACTGTAAAAACAGAGAGCTGTCTGCGTGCGTGAAACAGAAACACATGGGGGTGCATCACTTCCTGCAGGAAGATAATTGTGCTATTATCGGATCTGGTAGTGTGACTATCTGTGATTAAAGCCAATTAATTACTCCTCGTGCACGTAATGTAACCTGATTACCTTCATCTGTTTTATTACATCTTGTGATGTCACTTCCTAGTTCTTCTCTTGATCCTTTCTATTTTCTGTTATCCACAATAACCTTGAACTGACCTTTTCAGAAATGCCAGCATGTGTGGCAGAATGTGTCCACAGATGTCCACCGTTCTGTAGATTAAATCAAAAGAAATTGAGGCTATTTTGTATGAATTAAAGTCCAGGGCTGTAAGATTGTTAACAGCTGCTCTGCTCCATAACAGTCTGCTGGACTCTGGATTCTGGAGGCTCTGAAGACGAGATAATGTGATTGGGAAGGAAGGAAGAAAAGGAGGGAGGAAGGAAGGAAGGAAGGAAGGAAGGAAGGAAGGCAGGAAGGAAGGATTGATTGATTGATTGATTGATTGATTGATTTCCCTCTCAGGTACATCTCATATATAACCCGCTACTCTCTGACCTTTGTCTTCTCTCTGCTCGTCTTCTTTGTTCTTTCCAGCAGACCTTTAAATCATGATAAATAAAACTTTAATAAAGAGCTGGCCTTTGTGTGAATTCTTAGAATTCTGACTGAGTAATCCGAGGTGTCCAAACATCAGACACAGAACATTTTTTTAAAAATCTGATGGTTGATCACAATTAACTACCAGCTTCAAATGCAAATGATCAGATTTCTTTATTGCGCTCCCTTTCTTTAAAAAAAAAGTAAATTATCACTTTAAATTATTATTCTGATGATTACTATTATCATTCATATAACCTTTATATTCATACCCACAGTGACAGCCTTTTACCTTTCCTTGTGCACGGTCCAAGTCCGCAAGAAAATAATGTTCGAGCTGAATATTATGGGTTTGAATGTCATCACCTCTGGAGGACAATCAACAAACGCACACAAATGTCACCATGGTAGAGTCGCCATCCCTGCAAATTCTCCGCCTTTTGTTTTATTACCCCATCTAGGTCTATTACCACATGTCCCCTGCTGAGGAAGTCATCTGAAGGTCTTCTTTAAATCTCTCTACTTCATTACCTGGAGCGTCCGTGTGACGACTGAGCCCATAGATCATTATTATGCCTAACAGTTTGCTTCACAACATTTAGCAGCCGCTCCGTTCTAGTGGCTGAATCCATCATTACAAAGCAGCAGCACCAGCGACACGACATAGGTCCGAGACGTCTACGTAGGGACATATGGTCTTTAGATCCTCAATCCTGACACCATTTATCTACAGATCTTATGTGTTTAAATGTTCCTTCTCGGTTGGGTTGATGAAGAGACAACATTCAATGACAGCTGATAAAAGTGTACGTGGGGCGGCAGTAGCTCAGTGGTAGAGCAGGTTGTCCAATGTTCTAAGATCGGCGGTTCGAGTCCCACTCCCGTCCAAAAACACCCAGGGGGAGGTGTCAGCTCACCTCCAGAGCACCCCGTCACAAGTAGCTCATGTGGGGCGCTCCACAAAGGGGTTGCCCGCCACTCTACCTCCCGTTGGATGCCTACAGGCCCCCTGTGTGTGTTCGTGTGTATTACAGGGGCCTTTAGACATATACAGTATATATAATATACATATATATATATAATGCGTTATATTAACAAATATACTAGAGTGCGTTGTCTTAATTTCCCTTCAGGGACTATAATAGGTATATAAAATTTGAAAAATTTAAAAATGTGCAGTGGACGTGAGATTCATTATATGAATAGAATGAAGAGGGATTTGATCTTAATGTGTTTGAGCGGTAGATGTTGCTAATTGTATCTCAAGATTAGAGATGAAAATTATGTGATTAAAAAGTTCAAATTGTTCATATGAATTTCATATTAACCACTGGAAGGTTCTCATGTGCAAGGTTCTTGGTCAGCTACCATCTTCCCTCTGGACATTAATCCTGCAACTTCGTTTGTTTCTGCTGCTCCTGCTTTCAAGCAGCTATAATGACATCAGAATCTCTGAGCTGGTCTCACTAAATGTATTGAACCTGCGTTAATCATTTCTGTTAAGGACAAATGTTGATTATTCATCGTTTTGATACTATAATCTAAATGTAGCCGCTGCTAAGCAACCGAGAACTCAGAAAGTTCAGGAAGAGTAAATAACCAAATTGAAAGATTTGTTTAAGTTGGTGAACAGGCCACAGATATTTAGAAAAAATTGGACAAGTGACGGTCCAATAATGGGCAGAGACAAAGTTCTTCCCAAGACTAAAAACTTTATTAAAGAGTAAAAAGAACAAGAATGCCAAGAGACCCATCAGACCCATCAGGTCTGCATGAGCACTGCAGGACGGCTGGGATGACTAATTAGGGAGCCAATCGAGCGCTCACCCAGCTCCGTGCCCGACACTCACACAGCAAACAACCAAAAAGACAAGGGGTAAAGTGTAAAACGTGAAGGCTGTGTAAAAACCACTACACACACAAATTAAGGGGAGTGTGGAGCTGAAGTGAGGGACCCCGACCACCGATGGCTCCACCGTCCAAAGCAGCTCCCTGGCACCGGCCCCGCAGCACTCATGCAACAGAAAGAACAATTAAAAACATGTTAAAAGCTAGCAGGACTGCTGCAACAGTACTGTTTGTTGTCTTGGGGGAAAATACAAGCCTAGAATAAAATCAAGGAGTATAAAAGGGCACAAAAGCCTAACCAATAAAATAAATTAAAACAATGATACCAAACTACAAAAACAAAACAGCAGTGGTAGTCTGTCTAAAATAAAAAGACAGGTTAAATACCTCTGCCAAATAAACCAATTTGTACACTAAGGGAATTGTCCTTTTACCTCCTGTGGAACAATCCTCTCCAGGAATCCACCTGTGTGGGCATGAGGGAAGCCCCTGAACAGAACCTAACATATGACAAAAATAAATCTAAAAACACATACAAAGCACATAAACATAAAAAACAGAAGACAACTTACTGCAGCATGTGTAGCAGTCAACTCCTAGCCAGAAAGGAAGCATAGTGACATAGTGTACCAATTTCTGGCTGATTGGTAGGAGGAGCAGACTGCTACCCAACTCTGGTGGCCCAGGAGGGACATTTTCTACCGGATGGATGGATGGATGGATGGATGGATGGATGGATGGATGGATGGACATAAAGACATGTACAAATTATAAAGTGTTCTTTTTGTGTTGCAAAAAAGTTATAATCAGCACATACTATATCTATTAATGTTAATTATGGTGGAAGCTGGTCAAAGAAACAGAAAAGTTGATGATTTAATCAATATAAATAACGTTAATCTTCAACTGTTTTTTTGGGGGGTTTTACCGCAATTGTTACATTAGGTTTATGGTGTTCCGTGACTTGTAATGGGAAATGTTAACAATCATGTTTTTTTAGAATCGCTAGAAGTCACAGCAGTGAGTTTAAACACTATTAGATGAAAAGTCCTTCATCGTTAGTGGGAGCCTTGATGTCTTGATGTCTTTTGTAATTCTGGAGCAGCAAAACTTAAAGCTGTCTTCTGGTTCGGAAAAGAAATAATAAGATCGAAGAAGTTTAATGACAGTATTTTCCAGTGGTTATGGATCCATCTTTAGCAAACCAACCAAACTGACGCTCCCAAGAAACAATGATTATCTGACAGGGTGGCTGTGATGGTACAGAAAAGTGGTGTTCTCAAAAATGTTCCATTTTTTAATTATTTGATCATCCTCACACATTTTATTTATTGATTTAAAGAACCCACGCAGACATGGGGAGAACATGCAAACTACACACAGAGTGAGACTAAAACCCAGAACCAGCTGGCTGTGCGGCAACAGCGCTACCCACTGTGCCGCCGCGCCACCCGTATGTTTAGTCATTTACGCAGATTCATAAGGTTTCGAATGAAACGTTTTAGTGTCACAGCTGCCTGAGTGCTGCTTCTGTTTTAACCCCGGAAAGAATTCAATTACATTTGTAAAACAAGATAAACCTTTATTAGTCCCACAACAGGGAATCTGTCAGAGTTACAGCAGCAAAGGAAGCATCAAAAACAAATAAACAAGCAATACCAACAAGAGGCCGAAGGAAATGAAAAAATATGGACACTTTAAACTGGAGGAAAATATTTGCACAATTACACAAAGGGAATACTGAGATTACAGTTGAGTGTTAATACATCTCATCCACAGCATGAAAGTTTCACCTGAGTAAGTTTCAAAATGGTAGGTTTATTATTAAGCCGTAATCACCGAATACAGAAAAGGGACTGGAAATGAACATTCTGAGGGAAAAGGTGAGAAAAAGTGAGAATAACTTTTAAAAGGACATCGTTGTTTTTTAAAAAATGTATTTTAGTGGCCAAATGCCTGCTCTGTGTGTTAACCTAATAGCTAACTAGTACTGCTAACCGCAATCAATGGCATTAATCTCATCTGAAGTCTGGTTAATCTGTCACATTGAATACATCAGAAATAGAGATCTCCTATTCATTAGTAGTGAAAGTATTAAACTGTAGCTGTAGCCCAGAAGTCATCGTTACACATCACACACACACGTAAAACACGTGCCGCTCATGTGCTGGAATAACATGTTGTGATATTACATTAGAGGGACGTTTAGCATAATCGTGTCGATAACGGTGAAGAAGCCCGGAGGTGGATCATCTGGACGTCTCTTCAGTCCATTACTGTAATGTACAGCTGTGAGCAGAGACGTACAAGAACGGCACAAACAGGTTAGAATGGAAAACACCAGGAGGTAAAGACAATAAGATACAACAACGTTACCCAAAAGGAGTGTCGTTTGCATCATATTGTAATTCTTTATTGCGCTGCATCTTGCGGGTATTCATCAGTCATGCAACAACAACACTTCAGGCAAATAGGAAATGAAATGTGAGATTATCACTGAGTTTTACAAGGTGCTGAAAGGTCGTAAACACTCCGGAAGAAGAGGAGAGGTGAGAATGGAGGAGGAGGGAAGAGGAAGCAATGTCACCTTCAGAACACGTGAGGTTGTACTGGTTGATTGTCAGTGGAGGGCCGTGCATTTCAACCGTAGGCCTTCAGTGATGTCATATTTATTCCTACCTAAAACACGCATCCTAATATCAGTATAACATCAGTATGACACCAGGGTTTGAGAATCCACACATATACATTACATCACCCTAATCAAGCAACACTTAATTTCCGGAGCATTTAAAATCAATTTTTTTTTCTCGTATTTTTGACATTTAACTTTGTTACCAATGACTTTACTAATAAACATGACAAAAACCTTTAAGAATACAAGTACAATTTTTACACTCACCAACGTGGAGCCACACAGTGCCTCTTTATTAAAAAATGAAATCCATCCTTCTTACTTTCTTCAAAAAAACTTTCATGGCTGATGGCTTTGTCGAACAATTTATCGTTGCGTTTCAGATCCATCAGCAAGTCTTGCTCTCTGGACATGGAGGCTATTTCTGGCATACGCTTTTAGATGCTTCACTGCCGTGAATGAACGTTCAGCAGAAGCAGTGGACACAGGGATGGTACAGCCAAAGAGGCCAATGCGTTAATTTGCCCTATACTCTTACTCAGATTTTTGATCCGAAGAAAATGAAGGAGATCAGCGGGACTTTTCCCTTCAAAATCAGCCATTGCCTACATTACAGACAGTTCCGTTTTAGGTCAGGGAAAATCAAACAGTATTTCATGGCTCTGCATTAAGCTGGAATAGGCTGCTTTTTTCCCTCTAAGTGTAAAAGTGCTGGGGGTCGAGGAGAGAAACATCAACATGTTATGGTCCTAAAATCGATTCCGTATCTTGTTGTCCAGAATGCTGTCATGGAGTTTTTGGTAGTGTGCACTCAGATCTTCTTGCGCTGCGCCCCGGACTCTGAGCACAGCTGGAACACCTGAGACGCGCACCGTTTCTTCATATACAAGTGGTACCTCTACTTACGAATGTGGCAGGATGATGTCTCATCTGTGGGTAATTAGGAGCTGCTGTGTAGAGTCACTGTCAGCCAATGACCTCATGGTGGCACTCTGCAAAAGGGAGTGTTGGCGGCCTCCCCTCCCTCTTACTCTGGCCGTCCTTGTCACTTTCGGGTCCTGTCATTCCCTCCCTCTCGCTGTTACCTGTGCAGGTATGTTGGCAGTGGCTGCTAGTAATGCTCATTCAGTATTGTTGCACTGATTTGCCTGGTTGGGCTTGCTTTTAGACACCAATACAGTCTGCGGCTCTAGAGATCGTTGAAGCTATGGCTAATAACCCAGCTCGGGCCTAGAGTCGGTCCCTGTCAGGGAATCTCAAGGATAAGAACTTTGTTAAAGCTGCACATCTGACTGGACCAAATACATTGTTAATGTAAAGCTGACTTTCTCCCAGCTTTTAGACACAATCTTACTGACTGGCTGAGATCAGTGGGGTTATTTTGGGTTGTAGTTACTTCTTGTTTGTTTCTCTTCTTTTCTTTCGGGTTTTTTTCATTTCATTTTTGGTTTAAGTTCGTGGGCAAATATATTTTTGTCTGAATTTGTTTCCATGAGTTGGCTTAAATCATTTCTCATTGCTTTATTCCTTTACTTTTCTAAGTACTTAATTTATTTCCTTGTGTTTGATACATTTGTTTTTGTCCGTTTCACTGAATATTGGTTTGGGTTTAATTATTGAGTTATTTTGTTGGTTTGGCAGCGCATGTTACTTTGTATTAGTTATTTGGAGGGGGGCTGCCACCCTTATTGCTTAGTGTAATTAATATTAGTTTGATTCGTATTTTGGTTACCTTTTGGTGTGTGTGACCCACTAATTCCCTTTTGTTCTTCACCTTTTCAGTTGCTGA
This sequence comes from Antennarius striatus, assembly GCF_040054535.1. NCBI lineage: Eukaryota > Metazoa > Chordata > Actinopteri > Lophiiformes > Antennariidae > Antennarius > Antennarius striatus. The sequence continues at coordinate 13,902,588 of NC_090797.1, read as the reverse complement.
GAGCAGACGGTGGAGGTTCCTGGTGCCCTGGTAGTGGTTCCCTCTTACGGTGTGCTGTGATCCCCGAATTTGAGTGTTTCACTGAGTGTGTGTTCGTGTGTGCCACAAGTGATTGGGGTGCTTTTCTTCCCTGGGAATCCCGTTTTGTGTTCCACAACCACTGCACTGTCGATGAGCCTCAGCACCTGAAGAATGTTGTCCCTCCCTGTGTGTGTGGTAAATTTTTAAAGATTTATTTCTTAAAACTTGTTGAAAGTAAATGTAATTGTTTGAACTTGGAACCACGTCTCATGCCCTCATCGAATAGAACGAACCTGTGTGTCTTAAACTGTTTGGGTTGATAAAACTATCTCCTTGGGCGAAATTCCCAAGGTGGTGTTGTTGGCTATTACAAATGAAAGGACAGTTTACAATTAAGTAAACTCAATTCCAAATCCGTCCTCGAGCCGCCACACGAAATTAATTGGTTCCGGAAGAAATTACGTAAGTAGAAAATTATGTAAGTAGAGATGCTTTTTCCATGCAAATGCCCTAATCCATTCAAAACCCACAAAAATTCCGACATAAATGTTTTATAAAGCATAAAAACGCATCAAAACATGTTACAAATACATGTTACGATTAGATTATTACACAATAAATGAGAGTTGTGCATAATGTAAAAAACAAAGAATAGAGTAAAGAATAAAAATGACGGTCATATACCTTTTAGAGATGCTGTCCTCATTGTTTTTTGCCCTCTTTAGTTCATGTGCTCCTGCCTCACGATGCCGAACAACAGAGTGAATTCCAGTCCTCCTTCTGAACTTTTCCAACCACCCACACAATGCCTTAAACTCCTTAAACTTCCTTTTGTTTTAATAACATGGCGATTGCAGATGCATTACGGCCATATTCTTTGGCGAGATCAACCAAATGCATCCCTTTTTCATGATTTTCTATTATCTCTTGCTTTGTTTGTACAGACAAAAAAAACTCTTTTCTTCATCTTTTCTTTTCCTCTTTTCTCCGTCACTTTCTTGGGGTCCATAGCGAATACATACTCAAAAAGTTATTATATTTGCGCAAAACTATCAGAACACCTCACGGGTCGAGTGCAGAATGCCGTTCTAGCGCCACACAGAGGTGGAGTGGCATACCTCTTAGCCAATGGGATGCGAGGAAGATACGTAATAGGTAATAGCCAATGGCAGAGCAGCTATGAGAATGTTGCGTTCAGGAACCTGTGGGAGATTCGAGTATCAGCCGATACTGTGTTTTTACATTACGTAAGTCGAAATTTCCTTCGTAAGTAGAGGTAATATTTTCCTGCTGAGAAATTTCGTAAGTAGAAAATTTCGTAAGTAGAGACATTGGTAAGTAGAGGTATCACTGTATGTCACTGAATTTTCTCTTTGCTAAACTGAGTGACATAACTTGTTCACCTTTGTCAAGCAGAAATGTACATCCAACGTTTTTGTCTGTAGTATTGCAAAAAGCACAATCAGCATGTTCAAAAATCCTATTGAATGTGTTGAGTAAAAAACAAAACTCAAAATCCTCCAGACGTGCTTTAAATCCATCTGCAGAAAATACAGTGTCCTCATTAAACTCGTCGTGATGTTCTAATATATGACCAGATCTACCTCTTTTCCTCCTTCAGCCATCGTGGGTAGCTTCGAATGTCCTGGTTCAGGTTCGCAGAATGACAATTAAAACCTAACCTAGCAGTTAGGTTTGAAGTATCAAGTTTGGTTTACTCCACAAACCATCTGAGTAGTGTGTCCGAGCAGCAACGCTGTCCGCGACTGCCCTGCAATGACTCCTTTGCACCAGCAGGTGTCAGCGTTCTAGAGGGCTTCTAAACAGGACCTGCATGAAGGGCCTAAGGTCTGCGACTCTGCGAGCTGATTGGTTCAACGCTGTACACTGAACAGGCTGTGTCCATTCTTTACAGCAGGCAGAACCATCGCTGTGCATTCTGAAGATCTGACAGATTTCATGGAACCTGACAACGTTAGGTAGCTGAAATATGATTTGATAAAAAATTGTATCCAACTTTTTAAATGGAAAAATCTTTTTTATAAAGATAAATAATACTAAATGCTTATTTAAAAATATTTATGAATACGTGTGTTTTACTGAGTATGTTTTAGGCCAGCAGAAAAGGCTTTGCTGGCCCTGACGGCCCGCCACTGTGAACAATATGAACAAAATGAACAATAAATTATTGTTCATGTTGAATACCATTCAAAAAGACAGGATAATGCTTGTTTTATAAAACAATAAATGCATGTTTAGTTTTGTTTGCTGTTTGTTTAACTTACTTTGTTGAAGCAAATCTCAGGAAGACAACATCCCCTCTTCTTGGGTTTGAGAATACCTGATGAGTGGACCTCTGAGCAGCTTCCCTTCGCTCATATGCAGGAAGGATTTCACAGCGAGCGTCATCTCGAATGGCCAGAGCATGCATTTGTTTCATTCAACATCCCAGAATGCATTGCCAAATCATACGACCACGTATTACCTTGTCAGAACAAATAAAGACGCTACAGTGCATCACTGTTACTGATGTGTGAGGAGCGGCTGGCAGACGGGTTTGAGGAGACGGTGACTGTTGTCAACCGAATATGAACAGAATGTGTATGTGACACTAATATGAAGGAAAGTAAAATGAAAGATGTCTCATCTGGTTCTGGTTCTGGTGTCCACTCCATCTGCTCTCCATCACATTCCTGTTCGAGTGAGTTCATGCATTTCCAAAATTCTAATCCCGTTCATCTTTCTTCCCTTTAATGTGATTAATCATCCTCCACGGAGCCAGATTTATATCTGGCAATCTCAGGTGAATAAATATTTGCCTATTGCCATAGCAACAGTAAGAAACAGCTGTGCTTTAAAAAAAAAAACGAAGTGCATGTGGGGTCACCTGATCGGGAGGATTTCCCAAATGTGTCTCAGATCAGCACACGATAAAAAAAAACTTCATGATTTTGAGGTGGTTAGAAAAACAGTCTCTGTCACATGAGGGGAAAAGATCAACTTTACATTGTGTGCTGCAGCTGTGATGGCCGAGTGGTTAAGGCGTTGGACTTGAAATCCAATGGGGTTTCCCCGCGCAGGTTCGAACCCTGCTCACAGCGATGGCATGATGCTTTTTGTGAATTTCCCAGTTTGGGATCATGTATATATGTGTGCTATATATATGTCTATGTAATAATTGTGTGCTGTACATTTAAAATCATATCATAGGTGAGAAAGTGGCCCCACAGGTGGTTGACAGAAAATAGCCTCAAACAAGCAGGGCAAACGCTAAAGCTACATGGAGGCAGACGAGCTGCTGATGGTGGGCAGAAAGGAGGTTGCTAACAGTAACAAGGAGGTGAAAGTGTGTGTGTGTGTGTGTGTGTGTGTTTCATTCACCTGTCTGTCATCCTCTTGATTATCCAGATGTGCACACGTGAGACAGTGAGGAGTGGAACGCCTCGGTAGATGCCACCAGAAATTGGGGCCAATTAGGGTGGCCAGTTACCATGCCAACAGGAGGCGGTCCTTTCTATAAAAAGCTAGCAGTGTGTTATTTTACATAATTCCAGTCACTTTGGATTTTCTACTCTGCTCCTCGAGACTAAGGGAGCGACATTAGTGAAGCAGGTTGAGGGAGGCGCATCCAATCGCGGCGCTGCAGCGCCAGCAGCTCCACACGCGTGGAGGCCCGTCATCTCTAGATGCAGGCTTCCTCGTGATGCTGGTGGTGGGTGACAGCTGACAAGCCTAACAATGTCTGCAGCTTTGGAACCGAACAGAAATGAATCTGGACTTGTTTTCGTGTTACTTGTTTTTTTTACGCACCACACAATGTTTTTCTGGCCAGAAAATGGCTAACTGCTCGTGTGTTTGTGGGCTGCACATTTAATATGTCACCACAGCTTCAATCTACATATTTATGACTTTATAAACGTCAATCAATCAATCAATCAAGTTTTATTAATAAAGCGCTTAATCATGGAAACAGACATTTCAAAGGGCTTTAACAGACAGAAAAACCCAACTGAACCCTCCAGAGCAAGCATAAGAGACAGCAGCAGGGAAAACCTCCCTCATTGAGGAAGAAACTCCGGGCAGGACCCAGACTCTTCTGTGCGGCCATCCACCTTGACTGGTTGAGTGGAAAAAAATGCAATGAAGATAAGGACAGAGTAAGAGAAAGAGAGAGACAGAAAGAGAGAATGGCAGATAGCTGTATATACTGTATGTATATAGATTTCTGACAAGTGTTCAATCTGCAAAATTATGGAAGTTTTAAAATACAAAAATTCTATTTAATTCCCATTTTGTCCATAAAGAATGAGTGTAAAACACAAAGAGTCAATGTCAGGTGTATTATATTGAAGACAGTTATAAAAAATTACAGCATAATCTTTATGATATAAGAGAATTACAATAGTCAATTTTCAAATTTACCTGAACATGGACATTTTAAAAATACATTTTTGTGATGAACCTCTTAGGATTCCCACAACGCACGTGTGAAATTTTATTGAATTTGATCCAGTGGATTTTAAATCCCTACAGATGGAGGACTCTGCTCCGTTACATAGGAGATTTGTGGGATTATTTTTTTGAAGATTTTCTTTGAGTTGTGACTAGAAACCCCTGAGTCAAATACTATTCACAGAATGGGCGAAAATTCCACTTGGAGTCAAGCAACCCAAAAATATATAAAAACAAAAAAATAAAATACAGCCAGAAAAAGCACTAAAGCTTTAACAATGTTTAGGCTTGTTAATGTTTTATTTGGGGGGGTGGCACAGTGGAGCAGTGGGTAGCACTGTCGCCTCACAGCGAGAAGGTTCCATGTTCAATTCCTTTCCTTTCCTTTCATGTGGTCCGACAATGTCATCTTCTTCTCCTTTCGGCTTTTCCCTTCAGGGGTCGCCACAGCGCATCAGTGTCCTCCATCTAACCCTGTCTTCTGCATCCTCTTCTCTCACACCAACTACCTTCATGTCCTCTTTCACTACATCCATAAACCTCCTCTTTGGTCTTCCTCTAGGCCTCCTGCCTGGCAGTTCAAAACTCAGCATCCTTCTACCAATATATTCACTATCTCTCCTCTGGACATGTCCAAACCATCTCAGTCTGGCCTCTCTGACTTTATCTCCAAAACCTCTAACATGTGCTGTCCCTCTGATGTACTCATTCCGACAATGTGCTGGCGTCTTATCGAGGGTGTCTCCCGCCTCTTGCCGGTAGCCAACTGGGATAGCAACCTAACCGGTCAAAGCGGATGATCGCCCTCCAGAGTCTGGGTCCTGCCTGGAGTTTCTTCATCAATGAGGGAGTTTTTCCCCGCCGTCGTCTCTTATGCTTGCTCTGGAGGGTTCTGTTGGGTTTCTCTGTCTGTAAAAGCGCTTCAAAATGTCTGATGATATGATTAAGCGCTATATAAATTCAGGTTTATTGATTGATAGATGAGAGGATTACAATTGTTTACGAGGCAAAGGATGGATGTTTTACTGGAAAATGTTTTTTTTAGAAAGAGAATGTGACTCTTTATTTAATATGACTTCTCATTATGACAAATCATTTGCTTGGTGAAGGTTCAGTGAAGCAAAACCTACAAAAAAAAATGTGAGTCAAGATAGAAAATTTCTCTGGAATAACTTTTTGAACTCACACTTGTAAGAAATATTCTTTTGTTATTGCTAGACAAAAGGTTACTACAGGCCATCCTGAAATGGATCTTCATAAATATGTCACGTTTCATGGCAGTACATCTAATAGGAAGCATAGGGAAGATAATATAATTCAATATATATAATACTGAACTAAACACTGTTTTTTTTCTTGTCAGTAATAAGCAGCACTACATCATCCTAAAAGCTTTTACCGCACGCCATCTGTCACATGACCTCACATCCAGTTTGTTTCAATTAACTAATGAAAAAGAAAGGCTGTCATTTATTTCATGACTTAAAAGCTGTGTGATTTTATATACAGGGACCTTTGAATTAAAAAAGAAACTGAGGAATTGTTTTCACAATAAATGAATACTAATTTTAATAAATTTGCTTCTTCACCTCTTTTCCACACTCTCCATTGCTCTGGACTGTTGACCCTAAGTACTTAAAATCCTCCACCTTCTTGATCTCTTCTCCCTGTAACCTCACTCTTCCACTTGGGTTCCTCTCATTCACACACATGTACTCTGTCTTACTGCGGCTAACCTTCATTCCTCTCCTTTGCAGGACAAACCTCCACCTCTCTAGCTTCTCCTCCACCTGTTCCCTGCTCTCACTGCAGATCACAATGTCATCTGCAAACATCATAGTCCATGGAGATTCCTGTCTAACCTCGTCTGTCAACCTGTCCATCACCATAGCAACAAGAAGGGGCTCAGAGCTGATCCCTGATGCAGTCCCACCTCCACCTTGAACTCCTCTGTCACACCTACACACACCTCACCACTGTCTTACAGTCCTCATACATGTCCTGCACCGCTCTAACATACATCTCTGCCACTCCAGACTTCCTCATACAATACCACAGTTCCTCTCTGGGCACCCTGTCGTAAGCTTTCTCCAGAAACTTCCATACCTCCACAGGTATATCATCAGGACCGACTGCCTTTCCACTCTTCATCCTCTTCAATGCCCTCCTCACTTCATCCTGACTAATCTTTGCTACATCCTGGTCCACAACAGTCACCTCTTCTAGTCTTTGTTCTCTCTCATTTTCCACTACTGGCACCTGTCAATAGACTTCCATCCCTATCCTTAATCACCCTAACCTGCTGCACGTCCTTCCCATCTCTGTCTCTCTGTCTTGCCAACCGGTATAGATCAGTCTCTCCCTCCTTACTGTCCAACCTAGCATACAAGTCATCATAAGCTTCTTGTTTGGCCTTTGCTACCTCTACCTTCACCTTACGCTGCATCTCCCTGTACTCCTGTCTACTCTCCTCAGTCCTCTCAGTGTCCCACTTCCTCTTGGCTAACCTCTTTCTCTGTATACACTCCTGTACCTCCTCATTCCACCACCAAGTCTCCTTATCTACTTTCCTTCCTGATGACACACCAAGTACTCTCCTACCTGTCTCCCTGATCACATTAGCTGTAGTTGTCCAGTCATCTGGAAGCACCTCCTGACCACCCTGAGCCTGTCTTAACTCCTTCCTGAAAGTCATGCAACACTCTTCCTTTTTCAGCTTCCACCATTTCGTCTTCTGCTCTGCCTTTGCCCTCTTCATCTTCCTCACCACCAGAGTCATCCTACACACCACCATCCTATGCTGCTTGGCTACACTATCACCTACCACTACTTTACAGTCAATGATCTCCTTCAGGTTACACCGTCTACCCAAGATGTAGTCTACCTGTGTGCTCCTACCACCACTCTTATAGGTCACTCTATGTTCCTGCCTCCTCTGGAAGAAAGTATTCACTACAGCCATTTCCATCCTTTTTACAAAGTCAACTACGATCTGTCCTTCTGCGTTCCTCTCCTGGATACCAAACCTGCCCATCACCTCCTCACCACCTCTGTTTCCTGCAACAACATGTCCATTGAAGTCTGCTCCAATGACAACTCTCTCACTTCTAGGCATGCTCTGCATCACTAAATCAAAGTCCAACCAGAATTTCTCCTTCTCCTCCAGCTCACATCCTACCTGTGGAGAATACCCACTAACAACTCTGAACATCACACCTTCAATTTCTAGCTTCAGATTCATCACTCTGATACTTTTTACCTCCAGGACATTCCTAACAAACTCCTCCTTCAGGATAACTCCTACTCCATTTCTCTTCCTATCTACACCATGATAGAACAACTTGAACGCTGCTCCTAAACTTCTAGCCTTGCTACCTTTCCCCCTGGTCTCTTGGACACACAGTATGTCTACCTTCCTCCTCTGCATCATGTCAGCCAACTCTCTACCTTTTCCTGTCATAGTTCCAACATTCAACGTCCCTACTCTCAGTCCTATACTCTTGGCATTCCTCTTCTCTCTCTTCCTTCGGACACACTTTCCTCCTCTACTTCTTCAATGTTTAGATTATATAAAAGATCATATAATAGATTATTTACAATTTGTTTGTCTTATTAATTTAATAGAGTGATTAATATCACATTTTTGATGTAGAACATCTCTTTACACTTTCTCACTTGCAAACTTTTCCTTCTCGCCTCGGGATATGTTTTGGTGCTAATTTATGCATCAGGAATATGCTGATGTAAACACACTGCTGTGTGTTTTGAGGGGTAGATGTGTGGCTCATGCAGTGCTGAGCATTGATCCACAGAAAGAAGACTTCCACATCTCTCACATGTCATTGAAGTGGTGCGTTTTCACTGGTTGTGGTTAGAGATGGTTTTGCGTACCGATCACAGGCATAATGACTAGAAATGTAGATGATTCCGTTCCACAAATAATATTCTTGTGGTGCATTGAATCGTGACACCTGTTTTTCAACAGGAGCCTCAGCTACAGAAATATGCAAATATTGTCACAATAAATGGATTGGCTGTTGGCGCATCACTGAGGATGCAATGGTTCTATGATTCACTTGATTTCTGTCTAAAATAATTGTCTCAGAGCAGATGAGTATGACATTTTTAAGCATAAAATACGAACACATATGCTTAGGAACATATGCTTTGTTTATATAATCATATTCCAGAGGTGTGGGCAAAATGGTTTCGTCAAAGTTAAAATTGGCTTAATTACTGTATTATGGGAAATGTAGTGCTGGCCAAAGAACACTTGTGACTGATTTATTTTTAGACACTCTGACCTTTTATGCTCATAAAATGATGTGGCGGGCCACATTTGGCCTGGAGTTTGACACGTGTTCTACAGTATGGTCTCGTGCTACAAAAACTGTTCCATCTATCAGAACGAAGGCATGAAAAAGAATTTTTAGAACATTAATTAAAAATTCTCAGTTAGTCATGATTTTTTTAAATGAGTATCATAACATTGAACACATGATGATTGGACAGGGAGACACATCAGTTCTTTATCCTGTACAGCGTTCTGAGCTCCTGCTCACTGTTATGGGTTTTCAGTCATTTTTCTGTGGGAGAAACAAAAGCAATCAGAGGTACTTGTGAGAATGTAGTGAAGGAACATTGACTGACAGCTAATCTGGCTTCCTTATAGACCGATGCGCTCACGTACACCCTAACTAAGACGACAGCTCACCACGTTGCCACATGAAAGACAAACACACATCCTCACACACACGCATACGGACACCTAGTTGTGACCAATTCACCTCAGCTACGTGTATTTGGAGATACGAGGAAGCCCCGGGGAACCCGGAGAGAACCCACACATGAGAACATGCACTACACACTGCAACACCATTCTAACTCTTTTGTCTATTCTTAGTAAAGCACATGGATTCTATTTGTCTTACTGATTAATAAAAGTGTGACTGTCTGAGTCCTTCTAAGCTGCGTTTGACTATCACAACCCTACACCTCAGTCAAACTCCCGTCTAGTTCGGGGATAGGAGTTTTTCTCTACACTGCAGACATGGATCTTATTAATCTCACACTGGTGTCAGCCTGCTGGCAGTGATTTAATGAGCCAATTAATATTTAAAAGAGGAGTGGCAAAGATTAGGAGCACTTCATATGAGGAATGAACCCTTAATCGTGCTGAACGTTTAGACGTACTCTGTGCTCTGGAATTCAGACGGAGCTGCTACTTAGAATAAAGACCACTGGGCTGGAAACTGTCAGATCTGCAGAGATGATGTACGTCAGCAGAGTCTGTTCTGAAAAAATATTGATTGACCTTAATTCATGGTCGACACAGATCTTCTCACTAAATATAGAACTACAGGAACAGTAGAAAAGACATTCATTGATTGACTGATGCAGGAAGGGGTTGATGGTTCAGCCTTAAAATTTTATTGAACAGTTACTTTATGAGCAACTCAAATATTTAACTGTGACATATTTTGCCACTAAGTTACGTTTTCAGATGAAAGTTTATTTATTCACCATCAGCAAATGCATTCATGTTAATAAAAAGCTTGATATCTTTTATTACAGGAGTCTCAACTACATCATGGCTGCTTTCTGGTGACACGTTTAAGAAACTTTATTATTTTTTAATTATCTTCTAACTTCTTCTATCTGCTATTTGTGAAAATCTCATTCATGCTCCAATCATCCTCCCACCCCGCCTTCTCCCTGCATTGAGACGTTGATTTGGTGACGCTATGTCAGCTGTTGGCTGACAGTAATGTCCTTTCTGTCTTTGTAACATTTATACCACGAAGAACCAACAGCACCATGTTTAAAATTAACCAGCTTTACGTGACCAACCACATTCATCTGGACAAATACAGTGCCCTAATGTCGTGGAGCATTCCACCAATACAGTGGTACCTCTACTTATGAATTTCTCTACTTACGAAATTTTCTACTTACAAAACTTCTCAACAGGAAAATATTGCCTCTAGTTACGAAAGAAATTTTGACTTACGAAAGGTAAAAATACAGTATCGGCTGATACTCGCAGCTCCCACAGGTTCCTGAACGCAACATTCTCATAGCTGCTCTGCCATTGGCTATTATCTAGTATCTTCCTGGTATCCCATTGGCTAAGAGGGACCTCTGTGTGGAGCTAGATCGGTGTCTATGCAGGGTCCTTTTCATTCAGCCCTCGACCAGTGAGGTGTTCTGATAGTTTTACGTAAATATATTAACTTTTAGAGTATTCACTATGGACCCCAAGAAACTGACGGAAAAAAGAGGAAAAGAAAACATGAAGAAAAGAGTTTTTTTCCCCGTACAAAGCAAGAGATAATAGAAAAGCAGGAACAAGGGATGCGTTTGGTTGATCTCACCAAAGAATATGGCCGTAATGCATCTGCAATCGCCATGTTATTAAAACAAAAGGAAGTTTAAGGAGTTTAAGGCATTGCGTGGGTGGTTGGAGAAGTTCAGAAGGAGGACTGGAATTCACTCTGTTGTTCGGCATCGTGAGGCAGGAGCGAATGAACCAAAGAGGGAAAAAAACAATGAGGACAGCAGTTAAAAGGTAAATGACCATCATTTTTATTCTTTACTCTATTCTTTGTTTTTTACATTATGCACAACTCTCATTTATTGTGTAATAATCTAATCGTAACATGTATTTGTTACATGTTTTGATGCATTTTTATGCTTTATAAAACATTATGTCAGAATTTTTTCAGGGCTTGGAACAGATTAGGGCATTTGCATGGAAAACGCGTCTCTACTTACGAAATTTTCTACTTACGCAATTTCTTCCAGAACAAATTAATTTCGTAAGTAGAGGTACCACTGTATATGGTAAAGTTAAAGTGTATAAAGGTGTGTATTAAAATGTATTTTATCACAGTGATTCTGTAATAGTGGCGAATGCCCCCTATGGGGGGGTGCATGAACATCCAAACTACTGTCTCACTTCCCTATCTGAATAAAATGTCATTGCACATCCACTACAGTAGGTGGCAGTAGCGTGTTCACGCCCAACTGTAATGTTTCATTAAATGTAAGTAATAGCATTGAGATGCACTGTTTTAACACATTGATCAAGGTAGTTAAAATCATGTCCATTGTAATAATAATAATAATTAACCTTCACGTTGTAATAATTTTATCTTTAACTGAAGACATTTTTTCTTTCCTGCTGTACACCAACAGAAGCTCAAGGGCTCTTTGGAGAACAATCTTACAGACCCAGAAACAATCGGTATGCTGTCGGTCTCCTGCTGAAGGTCTTGTTGTAATTTTTTCCACGTATCCAGACGTCTACTAATTCCGGCTCCAGTAAAGGGCGTTGGTATTTACATAATCCCATCATACACAGGAGGTCAGGGTTTAACTGCTGTCTACTTTCTAGCACTGGCTGCCAATAATTCTCAGGATGACGTAGGACTCATTGTTCAATGACTCATTGTCATTGAATGTTGACACACACCATCGGGGTGTACGGTCAATTAGTCTAATGGAAACAACGTGGTCCCTCTGAAATGAGTCAATACGCATCCTCTTCCTACCAAACTCATGACGAGTCAGTGCTTTAAATGCCACACGTAACTCCCCTTCAGGTATCTGTCTTCTCCAGACAGAGTGAGTACAGAGTGAAGTTCTCTTGGATCAATACTTGATTTATAATTGAATGTCCATTAATATTTTTGTGAATTCCAGCTACAGGTGGTCGTCACACGCCCGCAGCTGACAGGACAATCAGAACAACCAACACTTCACACTTCAACAGCCAGAACCTAACATTTCTGTGGGTCGACTCAGCTTCATACCTCTGATTTGTGAATGATGATGCTGGAATTTACCCATGTGGATGATCCCAATACGTCCATTCTACAGTAATCAGTGAAAAATAAAAGATTGCTTATGCGGAAAATTTGTAGCTCTTCATCTGAAGCTGTGGAACACGTAACTGCCTCAGAGGAACATTTGTATCAGGCTGCTGTGTCCTTTAGATTTGTCTGCCACGCGTTCCCATGATGTTGTAGCAAAGATAAAACAGACACAGTCATGGAGTCTCGATGGCTCTGCTCATCCATCATGGATTCTTATAGACACACTATCTGTATGCAAATGATCGCTCACACACCGTGTTCTCCTGGCGAGCCGTCACTCAGCCTGCTTGACATTCAGACGTGTCTGTCCTGCTTCATGATGAGCGCTGCAGCCGGTGAGCATAGCCAGAGGTCCTCAGATCTCTGTCAGAACCTCATTCACACATTTCAATCCTCACCACCTCCACACACACACACACACACACACAGTTCACACCAGTAGATATTAATAACGTGACAGAACGGCTGACGGTTGAACAGGTGGACAGGAAAGGAGCGAGACGTGAGAAGCAGATTTTAGAATAATTCAAACATCTTTATTACAAAAGCAAAGAGCACCAGCATGTATGCTTATTCATCATTTAAGAAGGATTTATTATTATTGTCTTTTTTGGTTTTTATTTAACCTTTATTTATCCAGGTTATTTATTAACAATAAATATTATTATTGTTTTTCTATAGTAATATTACAGGTTATGTCGTTCTCGATTATAAGTCAGATAATCGAGAAATAATACATGGCAACATAAAAATCAGGTTTTTGTCATTTTACTCAACTTAACATCGGTCTGCCACAAATATCGGAAACATAAAATCACTAGTAAACTGTTAAAAGCACAAAATACTTCATTACTGCACATTAAATCAGAATAAATACACTCATTCATCTATTGATTGATTGATTCATTCATTCATTGTCTATTCATTCATTGACTTTTAACAGCTTTACACAAAAACTGCTGAAGAGATTCCCAGGAAATTTTCAATGCTTTCACACCTTTTACTCACATTGCTAACATCTGATCAAACTAAAGACTTTTCCCAGACAAAGTCATGTCATCATCTGCTTTGTCTCCCTGTACTTTATGGGTGTCCAGGATTCTGTCTCCATCTTCTTAAAAAAAAAGACTTGTTGTCCGTCTCCTGACCTCTATCCCTTCTCTCTCTCCTGGAGAAGGACAAGGATGATATTGTGATAGACGAGGAATTATTAAAGTTAGCTCTTAAAAGGAAAAACACTAACACAAGAATGAATAAAGCGAAAAGAATTGCTAAAGAAACACCTGAGACGCCTCCTGATACAAGCAGCTCTGAGAACGAAAACGACAACAGTCTGAAAGAGGCCGTAACAGAAAAATAGGATTTGCAAAAGATAAAAAAATTCCTGCAAGACACAAAAGGTTCGAGGGCAAAAGTAGAAAAAATTTTCCCTGACCTAAACATGTTTCTGGATAGCATCAGCTTTTATATGAAAAGTAAAACAAGTAGTGATGAGCCGGTTTTTTACAGACCGAGAGTTTTATAGATTGAGAAAAATAAGGAAAAAAGTACAAGACATGATTGTAGAAGAGAGGATTTTTTTCTTAATTTTATCTTTTTTTTAGTTTGCTAAATGTTAAAAGGTTAGATGTGTCTTTGTTCAGAAAATGCACAGTAGTATTAAAAATCCTCTTTATGTGAATCTGTTTTGGATTTTGTGACAACGTGATTATTTTTGTAATTTGACTTTTATGAATAAACGTGATGTTAAAAATAAAACTTAAAAAAATCCTATTGAACAAAGAGTGTATATTTTTTAATGATTTAATGAATAAAGCAATATTTTTTATGGCTCTGTCATTAATTTCTAGGGAAAACATTTTTCAACAGACACACAGACAAAAATGAACTTCCTTCAAAGACAAATCTTATCTTGTCTGTGTGTTTCTGAGACTTTTGATGGTGCCTTATTAGATTATATTCTTTCTCCTTACAGAAGACACACAGGTTTGTCTTTTACCTCTGTGAACATGATCTCTGACTCCCACCTGTCTTGAAACCCCCTCTTCTCAGCGCTCATCTTTCGTTTAGCTGTTTCTAGGGAGGGGGTAGCTGAAAGTTGTCCTCTGCTCTGACTGCTGATGAATAATGAAGCCGAGGCCCTTTTGCTGCAGTGACTTTGTTGGCTACCGCTGCAAAACACCAGCGGCTACCAACACCAATGGCTGTGGCTTCGGGCCGGTGCTAATAGTAATTAAATACTATCCAGGGGGCCATATATAATTCATTCAAGGGCCGGATCTGGCCCCCGGGCCTTGACTTTAACATATGTGGTTTACACCTTTGTATGCTCCTTGTACATAAAGGGCTTTTTTAGTTGTTTGGCCTCAGGTACGATTCTTCTGACAGACATTCTAATTAAAACTGTGTACCTTCATTTATTTGGCTGCAGAGGAGAATTTGGATTATTTAAAAAGCAATCTCATTTCCTCCTGCAGACAAAAAGAGTTTCCACTCAACTCCACTTCTTCCTCTGGTTCTATTGGTTTAATATAAAGACCCATCAAATGTATACCACATAAATAACAGGCAGAGAAAGAGGAAGTGCAGATACATCCAGTAGGTCCTGGTGAAAAATGCAAAATATGAAAAGCACTAAACTGGGTTTGATTTCCTGAACATTTTCAGGATGAAGATAATGATAATGCTGGGGGCTATTGTCCTGAATTCTACCCATGTAAGAAATAATAATCATAAAATAAAGCCTTATTTAAATATTTTCCTTTAAGCAAGTGAAAAAACAGACATGAACTCAAGGTTGAGCTCCGCCCAATAGATTCCACCCCCTCATAGCTGCCTCATCATGTCTTCAGTAACTCTTTGCTGTGGAATTCAAATCAAGGGCGATCCACCTCACAGCATCAATGTTAAGCCACGATGTGCCTGAATAGCAAGAGTGAGCTTTTGTCTGTAGCTACGTCACACCAGCTTTGTGAAGAAGTCGTCAGAAGTAGAGCTGGAATAGTCGGCAGCAGAAGGAAGCAACGTCAAACCACGAGGAGCGTCACTGAAGAAACCATTAGAATAAAAATGGTGTCTTTCATCCCTGAAAGGACTGCTGACATTGGAGCCCTTGTTCAGATAAAATGTTTTTTCCTTTACCTTGGAACCAGAGCATCATTTAGAAATCAGCTTCACATGAACAATCATCACTCCTCTCTTTTTTTAATCAACATTTGAGTCGTCAACATGGCTGACTCTGTGTGTATTTTTAGACATATATGTCTATGGATATCTCTGGGGTTGAGGTCACCGAGGTAGTTAAAAAACTCCTCGGTGGCAGGGCCCCGGGGGTGGATGAGATCCGCCCGGAGTTCCTAAAGGCTCTGGATGTTGTGGGGCTGTCCTGGTTGACACGCCTCTACAACATCGCGTGGACTTCGGGGACAGTGCCTCTGGATTGGCAGACTGGGGTGGTGGTCCCCCTTTTTAAGAAGGGGGACAGGAGGGTGTGCTCCAACTACAGGGGCATCACACTCCTCAGCCTCCCTGGTAAGGTCTATTCAGGGGTTCTGGAGAGGAGGGTCCGTCGGGAAGTCGAATCTCGGATTCAGGAGGAGCAGTGTGGTTTTCGTCCTGGCCGTGGAACAGTGGACCAGCTCTACACCCTCCGCAGGGTCCTTGAGGGGGCATGGGAGTTCGCCCAACCAGTCCACATGTGTTTTGTGGACTTAGAGAAGGCGTTCGACCGTATTCCTCGGGGGGTTCTGTGGGGAGTGCTTCGGGAGTATGGGGTACCGGACCCCTTGATAAGGGCTGTTCGGTCCCTGTACGACCGATGTCAGAGTTTGGTCCGCATTGACGGCAGTAAGTCGGATTCGTTTCCAGTGAGGGTTGGACTCCGCCAAGGCTGCCCTTTGTCACCGATTCTGTTCATAACTTTTATGGACAGAATTTCTAGGCGCAGCCAAGGCATTGAGGGTGTCCAGTTTGGTGGCCTCAGTATCGCGTCTCTGCTTTTTGCAGACGATGTGGTGCTGTTGGCTTCATCAAGCCGTGATCTCCAACTCTCACTGGAGCGGTTCGCAGCCGAGTGTGAAGCGGTTGGGATGAGAATCAGCACCTCCAAATCTGAGACCATGGTCCTCAGTCGGAAAAGGGTGGAGTGCCCTCTTCGGGTTGGGGATGAGATCCTGCCCCAAGTGGAGGAGTTCAAGTATCTTGGGGTCTCGTTAACGAGTGAGGGTACAATGGAACGGGAGATCGACAGGCGGATCGGTGCAGCGTCTGCAGGGATGCGGACTCTGTATCGGTCCATCGTGGTGAAGAAGGAGCTGAGCCGAAAGGCAAAGCTCTCGATTTACCGGTCGATCTACGTTCCTGCCCTCACCTATGGTCACGAGCTGTGGGTCGTGACCGAAAGAACGAGATCCCGGATACAAGCGGCCGAAATGAGTTTCCTCCGTAGGGTGTCCGGACTCTCCCTTAGAGATAGGGTGAGGAGTTCGGCCATCCGGGAGGGACTCAGAGTCGAGCCGCTGCTCCTCCGCATCGAGAGGAGCCAGATGAGGTGGCTCGGGCATCTGGTTAGGATGCCTCCTGGACTCCTCCCTGGTGAGTTGTTCCGGGCACGTCCTACCGGGAGGAGGCCCCGGGGACGACCCAGGACACGCTGGAGAGACTATGTCTCCCGGCTGGCCTGGGAACGCCCTGGGATTCTCCTGGAGGAGCTGGACGAAGTGGCTAGGGAGAGGGAAGTCTGGGCTTCCTGCTTAAGCCGCTGCCCCCGCGACCCGATGGAAGAGAATGGATGGATGGATGGATGGATGGATGGATGGATGTCTATGGAAATTTAAAATGAATTTCCCCATTGAAATGGATTAATAATGTACTAATGTACTAATGTGCTAATAATTGTTCTTCATGAGTCCTTGTCTTGAGCTGAGGGGAAAAGAATCTGGTGATACCTCGTGTTAATTGCTAATATAACCATATCAGTTTAGCTTTAATCTTTCTCTTTTTTTCATTTTATTCTTATTTCACAGCATAGAAAAAATAACGTATCAGTTAATCTTTAATATATTTCACCCAGAATATATTTGACACGTTTTGTACAGTTGGTATATGGAGCTATTTTTGTCTGCGATGTCACGCCGTTGTGCTGCCTGATTTATTTCTCATCCACTTTTGTCATTATGTCTGGAAGACAATTAGACTATATATACAAGACTTTATGAAACATCCATCATTCTTTCAGTCCATGTCATCAGTGCCGTTATTTTCACAAAGGAAGCCATCACTTTCACTTTATTCTCCCCATCTTTTGTTTCTGGCCACTAGCATCAATTTCATGCTCGGATTGAAAGGATGGAACTTAATTTGAGGTGAATGTGAGGATTTCTTGTCAGGTTATGATCAATTTCATGCTACATTTGACTGGATTGTCATATTATTTGGTCTGCTGCATCAATACAGTACATAATATGAACATTAAAAAAATAGGGTTTTTCATTTGTTTCACATGTTCAAGGACTCAGACGACAAACCGGCACAAAAATCTTCTATAACGACTGTTTGACTCTTCATGAATGTGATCAGTCCCGTAACAGGAGCCTCCAGGTGAGCTAGTTAGCTGGTTAGCCTGGCCTTTGGTCTGACAAAGTCAAAATCAAAACTGTGGGTTTTGTAGTTAAGTTTTATAGAGTATGTGGCATGGTATAAACACATATATTTGTTCATGTTTACTCTGTGTGTCTGCACTTTTACACCAACCCTGCATTATGTCCTTTCAATTGCCCCTGGGGACAAATAAAGTTTTTTTGAATTTGAATATTATATGAAGAACTGCAAACACAAATCCATTCATTTTCTATGACGTGGGATAAAGAAGAGCTTCAAATCTTTACCAGAAACTGTTTGCGTGGCTGTTTGAGGGCTAACATGCTAACAGATGTGAGGCTGACATGATAATCAGGTCAATCAATCCTGCTTTTAGTTCAAAGGTTATGGTTGTTAATAACTATTTCCAAATGAATTTGAGATCTTCCATAGAGTTGGATTATGCTGCTTAAATTACGTATAGAATTATCCCTGGTGGGATTAATGAAGAACATCTTATTTTATCTCATCTCATCTTATCTCATGGTTTTGTTTTTTTAATATATATATATATATATATATATATATAAATATATACTGTATGTATATATATATATACATACACACACACACACACACACACACACACACACACACACACACACACACACACACACACACATATATATATATATATATATATATATATATATATATATATATATATATATATATATATATATATAATTTATTTATTTATTTAAGTTTAAAAATGCAACTGGTGTAAAGCCTGGATCAGACCGTAAAAGAGGAACCTGGGTGTGACATCATCACCAGTCCTGGCACACTTTATGAATGATCCACCGTCTCTTTTCTCCTCCCAACTGGGTCACCTTGCTTTCTGTGAAATGATGAGTCACCCCCTCTCCCACCCCCCACTCTGATGATGTCATCCAGCCGCCTTCAGTGCTGTACATCTGGCCAATTGCTGCAGCTGAGAGAACAAATGAGAGAAAGATGGGTTGAAATTGCATCTCTCCCCCTCCTGTTGACTTGGGATCTGTCACCTAATTGTGGTGGTTGGATGCTCTGTCTACAGTACATCTCAGATCGGTCAGCAGGTGGGGGGGCACGGGTCAACTTAGACTGCTTCTTCTTATGAAATCATCAGAGGAAGAGAAAAGTTTGTTGTGCCGATTCCTCTGATTTTCTGGTTTGTGCCACGCGAGGCGATGAGCTGCTCGTCCGTGACACCACATGACGAACCTCCAGGAGGTGTGTCTGTCGGAATAATGATAAGCCTCACAACACACATGCATTGCTTTTGCTGGTTATCTATTGACAGCTTCTCTGAATGCTGACATTGTGCTGCACCCCCACCCAGCCCAAAGATACAAATCTTTCAACCCTGGTCTTGTTTGATCCAATAGAAATAAGAAACAGCATGTTGTATCCAGGCAACAAGTTGGTTGCCAGGTGACAGATACAGAAGTCCTGAGACCAGAGTGCGTGCAAAAAATTCCACATGAATAAGACAAGGTAGAACATCACTCCCCCCTTGGAGCGCTGCTCTGATCAGCCTGTGATTGCATGAGTATGAATGCAAACAGTTTGTCATTACATAAACGGTGAAGCCTCTTCTTCTTCACTGGTGACAAATAAAATAAACCTGGAGCGTGTCAAGATGAGGTAGCAGTAAAACCTGATCGCAGGAAGATGATCTCTGCACCTCCAGCAAACCGCTTACTGTCTCCTGGAATCATGACGTCTCCACTGACAGCTGATCAAAGACGCTGCATCCGCCTGCAAATGTGAAAACAGCCATAAGTGGTGGGATTATCAAACACGTTTCTGCCTTGACGCAGGGCCTTTCATGTGGCAGCCATAAGCAGAGATAATGATCATTTCTAAGGCACTCCAGCTGATAAAGCGCCGCCACCATTAAAGGCATTCATTGTCCCTGGAGCTGTGGGGACGTATGCTTTCATTTAGATTCACAGGCAACTAAATCAAAACCGTTTGTCTAATTAAAAACCTAACTGTAAGGAGAATAGCGTATTTATGATTGTGTTTGTTTGCAGAATTACACAAAAACTACCAGTTAGTTATGTGAACCTTCATATTTCAAGGTAACCCTTCATAGGGCGCTCGCTGAAATACTTTGAAATTCAAAAAGTCAACATTAAAGTGTTATTTGAGCACATGACTAACTTTTATTTCTGTTGCAACATTTTTCAAAAGTTTTAATGACATGTATTAAAATCAAATTTCCAAATATAATCACTTACACCATAAAGGGTGAAAGCTTTTTCTTTCTTTTTTTTTAGTTGTTAGGCATGTAGAACTGATGTCATGCAGCGAAGAAGAACCCATCAGAGGACAACCAGGAATTTGTTTCTACTTTCTACTGGAGGATAAAGGAGGACATGTTGTTGTTTTTTTTGTTGTTCTTGTTGTTGTTCTTGTTGTAGAGCTTATTTCATTGCCCTCATATGAAAAAAAAATATGTTAATAAAACTTTTAGTGTCAGAATTTTAAATTTATTAACACTTAACTTATTCCCTTTAATTCCACATGATTTCTCTGTTTTGTTGGTAAAAACTACATATATGTTTTTCTGACTCTTTACCAAGTGGAAAAAGCAGGTTGGGGCCCTGTTGGAATGTGTAAGATTATAAATGCAATATATTTTTTATGTTCAAACAGTTCAATCAACTTATAACATAAAACTTTAATGGCAGTATATTTCTTTTTGTGTGTTTGAATTGTAAAACACATCATAACACGATAATTTATTGTTTTAACATAAAATGTTTCACAATATTACCTGAATTACCATTGAGAGTAGTTCATAATATGCTGTAATGTGATAACGTGAACACTAATTTTATGACATAAGGTTTTATTGCTGTAATGAAGATATCCTGTAATATATTACTTTATAGTAATGTCACATAATAATAATAATAATAATAATAATAATTGTTGTTATTGTTATTGTTATTGTTATTATTATTATTATTTTACTTTATGTAGTCCATTTTTGTTTTCACTGTGTGACGCTACCACACATGCCAGTTTCCAGGGACTTATTGGTAAGATACACAAATAATATTATAATCTTACATGATTTATTGTTATTGTGTTTTGGGAAGTGCACACATACATAGAGTACTGTATATAATTTAATGTGTAAGAAGAATATAGTCAGAGGTGTCAGATAAATACTCTTATTTTCATGTTAATATGGAGAAACATTCCTCTGGAAACCAACATCTCAGTACAACCAACTAAACAGACTGAAAATAAAATCTTTCATTGCAGCCGAGGTTCTTCAGCTAGGGACAGACGGGTCTTCAGCTAGGGACCAGCTAAGCACTGCTGAGCTGCCCTTGAGCAAGGCACTGCCCCCCTACAAGCTGCTCATTGGGGTGCACCAAGGCAACACTGCCTACCACTCTGCATCCCACTGTATATATAACATGTCTACAGGCTTGTGTGTGTGTGTGTGTGTGTGTGTGTGTGTGTGTGTGTGTGTGTGTGTGTGTGTGTGTGTGTGTGTGTGTGTGTGTGTGTGTGTGTGTGTGTGTGTGTTTGTCTGTTTCAGGGGCCTGTACAAACACACATGCATGTCAAAAAATATATAGAATAAACATTAGTGGAAAAAATAATTTCCCCAAGGGGGATCGATAAAGTAAATTTTTTCTTCTCAAGGACAAAACATCCTCATTAAAAACCCAACGAGCCACTGAGGTTCGTCCCACCACCAATACCTTTGCTGCCTCCCACCTGCTGCCTTTGGTACCTGCAAGTAGAGATGCAGGAAAAAGATGGACTCCCTGTTCCAGCTCTGGTCAATCCTCCTCTGGTGTGTGGATGGAGCAGCCCTCTGTCTGCTGCTGACTGTAATACAGCATTGTGACAGAAAAGAAGAAATTTTCTTGTTCAGGACAATAACTGCATGTGCAGGATCTGCAGACACTTTGAATGGGTCTGTTTCTTTTTGGAATATACGATTAACCTTTGTTATATTGGTTAATTCCTGTTAGTGTATTCTGTGATAATATTCATACACTACATATTGTACTGAATGCGGCCATCTGTGCAGACAAGGTATCACTGTCATTTACTTTCAGTATTTCATTACTTCCTTTAAATTTAATCTAAACTTAATGATCATCTCTAAACTTGATGATCATTTATGTACACATTTAGTGCCATCTGGTGGACAAATGACATACTGCACCTTTATCAGTTTGTTTTCAAATAGATCGATCATCCTTTTTCTCATTTGAATCAGTGCAAATGCAAGTATTAACTCGGCAGTTAAACCAATTTTAGTTTTAAAAAATTCTGAAGTTTATTTGGAAAGTGGTGGATGATGTTTAGTTTTGACCACAACTTGATGCAAATCATTTATGCAATTTCCTCCGGGATTATTAATCTATCTATCTATCTATTGCATCAGTTTGTCTTTCTGATTATTACATGTTCAAAAAAAATATTTTGATTGAGATCATCATCTGAATCTAGAATTCTATTTAAAAATTCTTTCCCGTCGTGGGATGGGGACAGTTACATATTTATATTCAGCCTAGAAATATTTAAGGCCCTAAAGTATTTCTGTCATACAGTACACAAAATTTTACCTGTATTGGCATTACATAGGATTTCATTCAGCTTTATCTTATTAAGTGATGACTGGGGGCAGACATGCTACTTTATCAGTTTGTGCAGAAAGAAAACATGTTGGACATGTCTGAGTGTAAACTATGAGCTTCTGATCTGGGTAAAACTATTCTTGGAAAGAAAAAATGAAGTTCCAATAAAGAAAACCATCAAGGGTGACATCAACAATTCTTGATCAAAACATCCCAATAGATCCGACACAAACCAGTCTGATCTGGATCAAATGTTCTAAAACTAGACTGAATGAACCCGGATTACTTTTATCATGTTTTATTAGTCTAATCTGGTGTTTTTCCTGCAGTGGGCAGCTTTGTGAAATCTTGTATGCAAAGAAATGATTGTGAATAATTTTACCCGACTCATCTTTATTGACTTTCCACACAAATTCATCCAGTAAATCAGGACTTCTTTATCTCATATGAAAATGAATCAAAGGAAACAACATCTTAAAATCAACAAATGTTTCACCTCTAGTTTTCAACCCTGTGTTTATGTTCATGGTAACATATGGACCAGATCAATGCTGTTCAAGCCAAAACAGAGCATGAACAGAAGTAGTGATCCTTTTATTTTTTATTACTCAGTAGGGGAGCAATTCTGTAGTTACTAGAGAGTCTTTAAACAGTGTTTTAACCGATCTTAATTCCCATACAAAATGTTCTGTCCTAGTTCAACCACCCAGAGTTCCAGCAGGCAGCCCTCAGAAGACCTCCAGGTCTGCACAGTTGTAGACCACCGCAGCTTCATCGGTGCCCCCCCCAGCCTCCTGCTCCCCTTCCACGGCCTCCTCCAGTGACTCCAAGGCCTCGTTGGTGTCGCTGGCGAACGTCTCTCTGGAGACGTCGTCGTGCTCCTGCAGGTTCAGCGTGTCGATGGCCTGCTTCATGTTCTTCGCCAACAAGTGCCGCTTCCTCTTTTGGGCGGCCTTCTTGCTCTTACAATCTTTTTGCTGTTCCTCCAAAAATATCTTCCTGACCTGAGCCTTGGTGATGCTGGGTGTGTTCTTCAGCAGGTTGAGATAAACGCCACCAGGCGTCCGTCGCCTGCTCCCATCCATGGTGTACACGCCACCGCCTTCCTCCAGTGTGGCCGTCTCCCACAGCAACTCTATGGCTTTTTTATTCCCTATGACTTTTATAACACGCTCTATCAGGTCTTTCTTAGGCTCTTGCAGCCTGTACGCGATCTCATCTGCCACCTTATCCTCGGGGTCATCCTCCGTGATCTCACACCGGCCCTTGATGTCCATCTCTGCCATGGGGCCCAGTCTCTCTCTAACTGGCCTCTTTCTCTTTGCGTCGCCTCCCGGCCTCTCTGAGTTCTTCCCCTTCATGTACTCATCCAGCTCGGCGTCCAGCATGGTCACCTCTCCTGTTTTATCCACCTGCTTCTGCATCTCCCTATTCTTTGCCATCATTTTACGCGCCAGCACATAATTATAAGTCTCCACATTTCTACTGGACATACTGACTTCACCATCCATGCCAAATATGTCCAGTTCTGCAGCGATGGCGTCCTGGCACTGCTCCTGGACCACAGAGCCCCAGATGTTGTTCACCTTGCGGCCTGCCTGTGCACCAGGAGCAGACGTGGGTGTGGGTCCTGCCCGCAGGGAGCAGGCTGGTGGCGGGGGGGCGTGACACACTTTCTGTCGTTTCCCGCGCCAGACGACCGCCTCCTCGTCCGATGAGTCGCTGTCGCTGGACGCCCCCGCCCGGCCGCTGCTGCGGTAGGCGGTGGCGGTGGTCTGGGCAGCGGCTCTGCTCTGGAAGGAGTGGCCGATGAAAGCAGGAGGATCCCGGGAGCGAGTCTGAGCCGCTGCGGCGGTCCCCATCTCTGTATCCGAGCAGGAGCCGGAGAGCTCTCCATCCTCCAGATCACCGTCCATTAATTCACCGTCATCCGCCATTTCTAACCTGGAAGCCAGGGCAGAGATAAAGGCTAAAGAGCGCTGCTCTGGTGCATCAGCTCAAGTTGGACAGACATTAGCAATGGAAGCTAACTACCATTAGCCGCTAGCAGAAGTTGATATCCACGTAGCAACGACTGAACAACTTCCTGTTGACGCAGCAGCGCCTTTAAATGTGCGGAATAGCAGCGACTCTCTGCGTTTACTGGTATTGTAGCTCTGCGTACCTTTTCTAGTCTGAAGCGTGATGGGTAGTCAGTCAATAGTCAGTCAACAAACTCCAAACCCGCCAACGAGTGTTGCCGCGAGGATAACGACACACTTCCGTCTTCCAGCTTCCGCATCTTCCGCACCTTCAAAATAAATGTATTGACAAAAAGAAAAAGAAAATGCATAGTCAAACAATACTGTACAGCATAATTAACCATCAACGAAAACTCTTAGAGTTAGTTTGTTAGTTAGGGTTAGGGTTAGTTGATTAATTAGTCAATTATTTTATATCAGTTAAATACACAGAATAAAAATGATAAAATGATGATAATATATTGGTCCCATGTCAAATGATTGATTGGTTCCATATGGTCTAGCGGTTAGGACTCCTGGTTTTCACCCAAATGACCCGGGTTTGTATCCCGGTATAGAAATGAAACGTTTTGGGGCAGCTGTAGCTCAGACTGGGTACCGGAAGTTTCCGGCTCAAGAACCAGTGAGGACCGAAAATATTTGGAGTGTAAAATTGGTGGTGGGAATTGTCAGTCCTTGAGCAAGATAGATAGATAGATAGATAGATACTTTATTAATCCCGGAGGAAATTGCATATATCCACTGCTCAGGCATTACTTAACAAATAATACTGGATAAACACCAGGAGAAAAGGAAACACTGACATCACAGGACATACCACAAGACATACATTACACTAACAGACAGGCACATGCAGCACTAACAGGACTTATATACTAAACTATAACTAAAAATATAAACAGTATAAAATTTAAAAATATTACAGTATTAAAATATAAACAGTATAAAATAAAATCTAAACAGTATAAAAGGCATCATCCTCTCTACAAGCTGCTCATTGTGGGCGCATCAGGAAGGAGCTGCCCATCACCCTGCCTCCGACTTGTATTTACAGCATGTCTAAAAGCCCCGGTGTGTGTGGTTGTTTCAGCGGCCTGTAACACACATACAGTATATGCATGTTACTGACATACTAACCATGAGTTAAACATAACTCCCCCAAGGGGTCCATTAAAGTGTATTTCTTTCTTCTTTCTAACAATAGTAATAATATCAAAAGATTTCACAATATATAACAGTGGGGGGTTTTTGCAATAAGATTAAAGATAAAGGCCAAAATTGAGGCTTTATGACGTCGTAGTATTTTAATTTTCAGTTAATGGTAAAATTTTATTTTTCACTGACAGTGTTTTCAATTTTTTATATCTATGTTCTGTAGCAATATTTTCACGTTGTTTTATATATATATACATTTCTGACACATTTTATATATATATATATGTGTATATATATATATATAAAATGTGTATATATGTATATATATTCTAGCATATGAAGTGTTTTGTGTGTTTTATTTTCTTAACGCATGTTTTAGAGGGGAACTGTTTTCTACTGGTCGGTCTTCGTAAACGTCACATCCGCTTTTTGACAAATAAACAACATGGCGGCGTCCTTACATCGCCTCACGACTGCCGGTCGACATTTCTTACAAAAACATTTACTGAGACCTAATTCTTTAGTGAGGGTAAGAATATATCTTTATGGAGATGTTTTTGATGTCACCTTTCTGATGCAGTTCTTTAATAATAGTTTATGTGCTATTTAGCGGTGGATCCCCTTCTGGTGTGGCCTGTCAGGATGACTTTGCTAGTACTTGGTGTTATCTAATAGCTGCGACACAAACACATGCTGCTAGTTTTAGTTGACTTTTAAAAGTAATATTTTTGGGGGGGCTTTTTTAATTAAACCACATTGGATCCTGTTGCCTAGTAGTGCTGACGTCAGTGTCCTAAATCTGTAGCTTCACCATGACTAGCGGATTTCTGCGTGTCGTCCACTTGCAGCTCCCAGTCGGACCACAGAGGCTGTTAGCTACTCAGGCTGCTCAGCAGGTTCTTCTCAATGTTCCTGAAACTAAGGTGACGACTTTAGAAAACGGCCTCCGCGTTGCATCTGAAGACTCTGGGCTCAGCACCTGCACAGTAAGTCGAATCACACTCTTACATTTAACGAAATTCATCATGCACATGGAAACCGAGCCATCTTTATCAAAATCATAGAAAATAATCAAGACACAAATTAAAATGATTGTCATGACCAACCACTCATCACATGCAATGTATTTGCTTTAACTTGGTAAAATTAAAATATTTTGTGTTCATTTTTTTTTTTTTGGAATGACAAAAAAACGAAATAACTTGTGGTTGTTTTATAGGTTTCTGCGATATAAAATGTCCTAACAACCAGTGAAATTCTAACATACTTGTCGTGAATTCATTCAGACTACAATCCCACTGTATAAAGTACATGAGAAAGGTTTTTACTACCACTTAATTGAGATCATAGCTCCATCCTCACAGGGCATAGCTTTGCCTCTAGTATACGTATATATGTGTATACAGTATATACGTGTAAATCCATGCTGTGTGGATGTTAATATGTGGATACCTCTGACTTCTTCTAGGTGGGCCTCTGGATAGATGCTGGCAGTCGTTATGAGAATGAAAGAAATAATGGCACAGCACATTTCTTGGAGCATATGGCATTTAAGGTGAGATGTCTACAGCACGCAAAAAGTTTGCACCTGTTAACTGGACAGTAGACACAGTTTGGACTTTGTGTGTGTGTGTGTGTGTGTGTGTGTGTGTGTGTGTGTGTGTGTGTGTGTGTGCGTTTGTGTGTGTCTTCCCTGCCTGCCACAGGGCACCAGGAAGCGCTCCCAACTGGATCTGGAGTTGGAGATAGAGAACATGGGGGCTCATCTGAACGCCTACACGTCCCGAGAGCAAACTGTGTATTACGCCAAAGCATTCTCCAAAGATCTTCCAAGAGGTACTTCAGCACAGGGCAGAAGTACAGTGTAAGAACGAATGCATAATGTTTAGATTTTAAGATTCATCAAGCTAAATACACCTAATTCAGACATTCAGTGATTTAGTGCCAGACTTTTCTGCATTAGCGTATTCCCGAAAACCACTAATCCATTGCTTTATCTGACATCTAAATATGATAAATTTTAATTACTTTGTGATCATTTTTGAAATGAAATTGAAAAATAATATAAAGTTACAATAACAAACACATAACTTTTAAGTCCAAACCCCTCGGCATGAACAGAAACGACACAAAACCACACCGTAGATTACATGTGGGGAAAAATATTATGTTCATCACTTGAAGTTAGAAATGATTTCTATACATCTACCAAACATTTATTTTTTATTAACCACACTCTGCATCTGTAATATCTGAGTGTAAGGGCTTTTTTTTCTTTTCTTTTTTTTAACGAAGAACCAATTCATGATTTACGTTTTAGTGTAACCTTTACCATTTTCTTTCTCCCCCAGCTGTGGAGATCCTGGCTGACATCATCCAAAACAGCACGCTGGGTGAGGCAGAGATCGAGAGGGAGAGGGGGGTGATCCTCAGAGAGATGCAGGAAGTAGAGACCAATCTGCAGGAAGTGGTCTTTGACTACCTGCATGCTACTGCGTACCAGTCCACAGCTCTGGGCCGGACCATCCTGGGCCCCACAGAGAACATCAAGTAAGCACATAATGATGTTAAATATGGGGTGTACTGGACACAGTTGGCTTGCAGATATATTCTAATGAATTGGTTCATGATGTGGCTTCCTTTATTATAAGTCATGTATTCATTTATTTGCAGGACAATCAACAGAGGAGACTTGGTGGAGTATATCACTAGTCACTACAAAGGCCCCAGAATCGTGCTGGCTGCTGCTGGAGGTCAGGCCCATTTCCCTCTTCCCCTGTTTACAGTGACATCATTAGGAGTCTCTGAGCTTCAAGACCTTCTGTCGTGTTTCTGTGTTCAGGAGTTTCACACGATGACCTCATCGATTTGGCCAAGTATCATTTTGGAAAACTTCTTGGTAGATGTAAAGGTGAAACCCCAGCACTTCCTGCATGCAACTTCACAGGGAGCGAGGTGAGTTTACAGGATAGTCCCGCTCATTTCAGTCCCGCTCGTCTCAGAACTCATGATGACCACACAATGCAAGACAGATGGATTTGGATCCAACAGACAAAAATAAACTCACCAGATCTAGACGGCTGCAATATGTCCACCAAATGCAACCTGTTGAAGCATGATTGGAAACGGCTGTCGCTTGACTCAAAGAAATAGGACTTTGCAATTACAATTTTCTTTTTGATTTTATTAATTTGTTGTTTGAATGATGGCGACTTTTAATATTCAGAAAATATATTTCAAGCACAAACAACAAATAGTATTTCATAATTGTTGCCTATTGTGGATAATAACTGTATATTGAGCAGTTTGACGTTAATATACTGATGTTGAACCAGGAAGAAGAATCACAAATCAGCTGTACAGCATTTTAATAGGCTTCTCTGGCACAAATAAAACGCACAGAATTTTTGTTTGTGATATAATATTTCAGTAATGCCTGAACAAATCTAAGTGACTTTCAGTGCTACTGCTTCTTTGAAAATGTTTGTTTTTGGAACCACGAGCCGTTACTATAGAAGTTAAGGTTTGTTTCAGGGGTTTTACTCCATCTTTTAAGTTATAGAAAAGAGTTTTTATTGATAAAATGTAACGGTTGTGGTCATTTTTTCAAAACATGAAACAAGTACATTGATAGATGAACAAAGAAATGGTGTCGGTAACACAGTGTTGATGGGTGACGATGCAGAGGTGACATCAGCCATGACTGAATGCTGTTGCTCCAGATACGTGTCCGTGACGACAAGATGCCTCTGGCTCACATCGCAATCGCAGTGGAAGCGGTCGGATGGTCGCATCCTGATACCATCCCACTCATGGTAGCAAACACGCTGATCGGAAACTGGGACCGGTCATTTACTGGAGGCGTGGTGAGTGTTGTAAAGTCATGTGACTTTCATTTTGAGTTATGCCAGCTAGTCTGCAATATTTCTTCATAGATTTGTAGGTTTCTGGCAACATTTTAGAGTCCGGGCATTTTGTATTTACAGCAGCAGGTACATATAAAATGTGTCTTTATGCAGGTCTTTGCTTTGAATCGTGTTTTATTGATAAATGAGCTCAAAAATGACATGATCAGGTGTCAGGATCACACTAGAACTGTGAGACCGTGACCTGAAAGCTAAACGTCATCTCAGTGCAAAATACTTTGGAAATTTCTAAAAGTTTGACGTCTCATCATCATCCATCCAACCGTCAAACACATTGCAAGGCCACAAGAATGAACACACACACACACACACACTCACACTCGTGGACCAATAGGTGTGACCAGTTCACCTAAGCTACAGAAAATGGATGTAAAGTGAATGATGATAGTGAAAATATCACCCTATACTAATGTAGTCAAAGAAATACAGGTGTTAGTAAATAAAAACATATACAGTAACTATATTTATTAAATACTCTATAAATAAAAGTGGTGCACAATGATGAATGAAAAAAAATGGGCTTCATAATGACAAAATGTGTTTCTTGTGGTCCAGTCTGCTGGTTCTGATGAAGTGTCCGTCTTCTGTCCGCTGTATCCTCAGAATTTGTCCAGTAAACTGGCCCAGATGGCGTGTCAGGGGAACCTGTGCCACAGCTTCCAGTCCTTCAACACCTGCTACACAGACACAGGCCTGTGGGGGCTCTACATGGTGTGTGAACCCAGCACCATTAAAGACATGATGCACTTCACACGGATGGAATGGTGGGTGAATGACACACCGTAAAGCGGATAATGTGTTTGTGCACCTACAGTCTACTAGCGGGTGTAAGGCCATGTCCACACTTAGCAGCATCTTCTTTTCCCCTGTTTAGAAAATTTTTTTGCATCCACACGACGTCACAGCCGTTTTCATCACAGGCAAGACGTACCTGGACCGAAAGGCTTCGGTTACAGCATCCACATGAACACGCAAAATGCCTTTTCAAAACTCTGTTTTGTCGTGTGGAACTGTAGGAAAAAAGATGCGCTTTCAAAAAGACCCGGCTACGTGTGGGCGTGGCCTAAATATGACTTAACCAGAGCGACTCCACGTTTGCTGAGGTCTGGTGGGACGTTGTTTCTCTCTGCTCCCCTTCAGGATGTCTCTTTGCACCAGCGTGACGGAGGGCGAGGTGGCCAGAGCCAAAAATCTGCTGAAGACCAACATGCTTCTGCATCTGGACGGTAAGCGTGGGTCACATCAGAGAGCCGGGGGCGTGGAGTTTAGTTCTTTCTCCTCATGTCATCCCGCTGTTTGTCCGCTGTCCTCAGGATCTACCCCCATCTGCGAGGACATCGGCAGACAGATGCTGTGCTACAGTCGCAGGATTCCTCTGCATGAGCTGGAGGCCCGGATCGATGTGAGACATTATTTTTATTGTATATTTTCAGCGGTATTCATAGTGAAACAGTTTTGTGAGCCGGATACATTATTTCTCGGTCCAGCCACCTTTAGCTTCTGTGCACACGTGCTGTTTTAATGTGAATGCTGTGCTTTGCTTCATCAATGAGACTCTGGGATTGTTCCTCACTCAGCTAAGGGACTATTTTTTTAGGGTTTCCTGATGAAATACTTTTCCATCCGAGTGTCCACATTGTTCACCTGGTGGTTATTTTTCATTTAAATGGTTCAGTTGCTGAAATCTTATCATTGGAGTAGGAATATGTACTTGTCTGAGGGGCTTTTGCTCCAGTTCATGAATTGTAATAGTTTTAAGGCTTCAGTGGGAAGTGTGTGTGTGTGTGTGTGATGGACTAAAGGATGTTGATTTTCTCCTGCTCTCAACAGGCTATTGATGCAAAGACCATCAAGGATGTGTGCACCAAGTACATCTTCAACAAGGCCCCCGCCATCGCAGCCGTTGGTTAGTTTCACATTTTTCCAAGTGGACTTAGAGTAACATGGATGAGTAGAGCAGACATCCTGATATCAGATGGAAACAGAGTTCAACATGTTCTGTTGGTCAGACATTAAGAATCAAGCTGATCAGATCGACATTTTCTGTGAACCGTTCCGTTCTTGTTGAAGAAAGCAGCGTTGATGGTTTGCGTGGAAAATGAAAGAATTTGTTTCCCCAACTTGAACATCAAGATGTTGCAGGAAACTACAGTAACACCGAACCGCTGGTTCTGATGGAGTTTTAACAGTAAACGCTGAGGATTTCAGAATATATCAGGAAAAAGTTTTCCAGATTCAGATTAATCCAGAACTACAAACCTAAGACCACTGTGTAATGACCTGTGTTTCTTTCCAGAAGTGTGCTCAGGATTCAGTGAATCCAGACGTAATCCGGTTTGCTTTCTGTTCCCAGGTCCGATTGAACAGCTGCCAGAATACAAGCAGATCCACAGCGGAATGTTCTGGACGGGAAGCTGAGCACAGCAGCTGAACAGCACACACACACACACACACACACGCAATATTTAACTGTCATCTGAAGTTTTTTTTCCCCATTTTTATTATAAAATAAAGACCAACACAATAATGTTAAAATAACAGATACTATTCTCTGTGGCTCTTGTCATTTTTTACTCTTGGTTGCCACCTGCTCCTGTGCAGCTTTCTTGGCTTTCACCATTTCCACCAGCTCCTGTCGGACAAACGGGGAGAAGCGTTAGAATATTCTGGATGCTGTTGAAATACACCAGCTTACCAGAAAGTCTGATCGATACGAATCAGAACGCCCTCCACCCTCCTGACACCCCGAGCCCGCCCTCTCCTCACCTTGTACCTCTTCATACAGTCTTTTTTGCTTCTTCCTGGGACGACAGCAGCAATCTTCTCCCAGCGCTCGGGGGTGCTGACGGGGTAAGTCTTCAGGGCTTGTTCCAGAAGCTTCTGCTCCTCTGTGGTCCAGGGGGCAGCGTTACCATCACCACCGGCGCCTGTGGAACAACACGATCACACGGCGGCCATGAGTTAGAATAATGTCAGTAAGCTGTATGTGAGAATCCGACCAGCATCGTCAGGCCGTAACGTTAGCGAACACTGAAAAGGATTGATATGAATATATCCACATGTACGGAAACCTCACTCCAATCAAGCTAGCAGGAAAATAATTTGGTGCTTCTCAATAATAAAAATGTTGTAGTTGTGAAGTTGTTCCAACATTTGCTTCACTCTAAACTGCTGACATCATCAGAGTCACCAGCCAGTGATTGTGAACGGACTCACCATCGAATCTCTCTGAGGGCACGGCGTTGTCAATGGACGTCGCTACTGAGGTGTGCTCCTTCTTGAACTTCTCGAAGGCCTTTCTGTTGATCTCGTCCTTCTGCACCGGATCTGTGGACGTAAGAAAAGTTTCAGAACGGAAGCAAAATTTCAGGTAAAAAAAAGAATGAAGCTGTGAAGACCTAGAGCGAGACGGGGTTCTGAGCTCACCTAGCCGCTGCAGGTTCTTGGCTTTATTGATGACATCTTTGGCAGTCCTCTTCATGCCAGTGGTGGAGTGAAGGTTCATGTAGTTGGCGATAACCTCCCATCTGCAAAGAAGGACAACAGAGATGCACAATCTCAAAGGAAACCACCTTCATATCCAGTCAGCTGTTAGATCTACCGCAATTAATCACACATTCACACGCTTCTTGTAAGATTGGCAGCAAAAAGCCTCAAATTCTAAAACGTGGACATCTTCTGACCTCCGAACTCCTTCAAAAACAAGCCTGGTGGGAAACCAGACGTAAATATACGAGATCAATTTACAGAAATATTTGCTGGATCAAAGAACCGGGTTCCTGAAAGGTAACAGAAGATCTCAAACTGTCTGTAATGATAATACTTGGATACTATGCAGCAGTTTGGTGGCTTCATGATAAAAACCGACTTCACTTTCACCTCCAGAATCTAACGAGACTATTTTTTCTAGCTTATTACTCATACACTGTATGTGTGACTTGAATCACAAATAATAATTTTCTTGTACAGTTCATCTTAAATTTCAAAAGAAAATTGTCAAAAATGTGGAATCAGTGCTACAATGATGCAGTTCTTCCGTCTTTGCCGGCTGCACACGGATCTGTTTTAGTCACACCTCTCCTTCCCTCTTCCCTCCGTGCCCACGGTGCTTGTCTGGGTTCTTCCTCCGGCTGGAACCTACCTGGCGTTGGTTCCTGCAGGAAACAGGTTGACGGCTTTGATGAGCAGCTGCAGGTCTTCCTCATTCCAGCCCTTCCCACCTCCTCCTCCTCCTCCCCCTCCGCTGGCCTGCTCGGCGCTGCGAGCCGCCTGCCTCGCCTGGACCTCTGCCTCCCTCTCCCGTTGCAGCTGAGCGTTCACCTCTTGCACCTGAAACCAGCACCATGACTATTCTCGTACACCGCGGAGGCTGCGGCGTCCTGCAACCGACGGCGGTGCGAGACGTTTTACCTGCTTCTCCACGGCGGCCTTGCTGTCGTCTCTGGAGCCCGAGGCCAGGATTTCATTGAGAGACTGTAGACTGGGAGGAGAAAACACGGTCACACACGTCCACCGGTCAACCTGAGGCTCGGATGCTCGACATGACGTTGCTGACCGTACCTCGTCAGCTCCAGCCTATCGCAGAGCTTCTCTACTTCCTCCATCATTTTCACGCTGTCAGCTTCGTTGTCGGCAAAGTAGTTCCAGTTCTGTGGAGGAAGCGCGTGGAGACGACAGAAACTGAAACTTCGGTTCTCCAGTTCTGACTCGATTTGAGAGCTTCTGATCGAACCTTGCAGGTCGTCCTGAGTTTCTGCCTCTCCTTCTTTATGGCCTTCTTCTGGATATCCTTCTCCTTCTTGGCCTGCTGCGCTGCCTGCTTGGCCTCTTCCTCTTCCTTCTCCTTCGCCAAGCGAGCCGCCTCCAGCTCCGCCTGCCGGGCCTGGAAAACGCAAAAATGAATTCAAGTATTGAAAAAAGTGAAAGCCTGACCAGGGTGAAGTTCAAGATTTACTTTATGGCACATAGATGATAAAAAGTAGCTCAGGTCGGATGTGGATAAATATGTACAACAATTAGTAAATTGAAGAAACCAGTTGTGAGATTCACATCTTTGTTCTCTTTTACATACATGTGTAAGGAGACGTGGATCGACCTCATGTCCTACCGCACACGGGTACCCATGTTTTTAGAGAACTCACTCGCTCTTTCTCCTCCTGCTCTCTCTTCTTGGCGTCGGCTTTAGCTTTCTTTTCTGACTCCTTCCTGGCTTTTTCTTCTTCTTTGAATTTCTTTATTCTAGGGTCACAGCTGTAGGCCATATCTGGAGGGACAAAGGGACACTCATCAGAGTCTGATCTGACAGTCGCCACCCCGTGTTACCCCACCAGATTGGTGCTCCATATAAACCCCAGATAATGACCCCCTGCTTCAGTCTAATGTGGAATAACAGAACAGATGGACTGACTGCAGTGAGACGAGTCTGACTGTACCAACTAGTGTTCGTATTCTGTTCATTTCCTCCTTCTTCCTCTGAGCCCTCGAAGCTCGGTTCTGCTTTTCGATCCATCTCCTCTCATCTCGACTGAAAGACAAAAGTTCCGTCACCAAACATCGCCTGAAGAGCGTTTCGGTTTAATGAACAGATGTCAACTCCCACAGGCTCACCATTCAGCCTTCTCCTTCTCTTCTTCATCCAAGTATGAGAATTCCCTCCACGAGTCAAAGTCATACCTGTAACACATGAACATCTTCTGCGTTAAGACACCTTTTCTTCTCGTGTTTGTGTGTTTAAGACACATAAAACAAATCTATTAAATAAACAGTGATGTATCCCAAGTCAGACGTCTCTTACTCACCAAAAGGAGTAAAAATTGTCCACGTCTTCGAAAGATGACTCCGCTGTGCCGAGTTTGGGCACATGTTTTTTGGAGGACCATCTGGCATTCCTCTCAAAAACAGGAGCAAACACTTCAAAGAAGTTTTCTTTGCCTTCGCTCTTTGAAGGCACGGCGTTGTCGAACATCGGATCCACGCTGTCGAAGGCTCTCCTCTTCACAGGATCTGACAGGACTTCTATAGCTGAGGGTCAAAGGCGAACAGTGAGTGTGTGTGTCCGGAAATAACATCAGAGCCGACGAGAGCAACAAGCCGTGCTGCACACCTTTAGTTATACAGGTAAAGTAGTCGTTGTCTCCCTCTACAATCTGCTCTCCTGCAGCTTTCCTTTTATCGGGATGGTGCTTCAGCACAATGGCTTTGTCTGTAGAGAAGCACAACAGAGCGCAGCTGATGCCAGGTATCTCCACCAAGGACAGAAATGATACAGAAGAGAAGGAGAAAGAAAAATAGAGAAATACTCACGGGCGACTTTGATCTGCTTCTGTGTGGCTTTGTATCTCAGGTGAGCCAACCCAAGGACGGCATAGTGATCCTGATTCTGAGGAGCAAGTAAGAGAGGATTTTCACATTCATTAACACACAGTCTAGGTCAAAAAACAAATACATTTTTATGTATGTATGTATACTTAATTTTTTGTAATCTTAGCCTTTCAAATGTTAAAAGTCCTTTTAGGTCTATAAATTGGTGAAACTGAAAAGTTTTTGCGTTTTAATGTATTGGTCACACAAAAAGATGTTGAAGATTGAACATTAATCGATAAATAGTCTTCTCAGTGGTCACACTGGTGAAAAGCGAATACGAGGAAGATTTAGTCGAAGAAAAGCTGTAACTACAGTTGAATAATTCATCATAATACGGTAATGTCACTTCTTCAACTAATCCAAGATTTAAAAAGAAAATTAAAAAAACAAATCTTCAGACGCAGGACATACAACATTCTCCGAATGTGACGTGTCTGATTTTGACCTACTTTCCAGTCTTTGGGGTCAAGTGTTCGGAGCATTGGGTACTCCTCCAGCTGGAACTCCTCATCCTCAGACTCCTCCTCGGACTCTTCCTCATCCTCGAGCTCCTGGAAGGAGGCCGATGTGGTTCTGTTTCTCCTCTTCACGTAGGCTTCAAACCAACGTCCCACTGGCTCCACCTGGACCTGCACAGAGGCTGCGGGAGGAGGGCGCGGTGAGAACTACTGCCTCTCACTGAGACCACGATATGGAACCAGACTGGATTTTAGGTGTTTTTAGACTAATGCTGATCAAAACATTAGACTTAATAAAGAAAATTCTAAAAAAAACAAAACAAAACAGATTAGAATTCATTGATTTTTTTTAGAATTGTGACAGAGACAGAATCAGTGGGACATCTTAAAAATCTTAACTTGTAAGTATCAAACTACACTAAATGTTTCCTCTTCTACCTCTGATACTACTTCACACACACACGCTGATCCAGAGACAACATTAGTTTTATTGAATAGGTAATATTTCACCTATTCAATGTGGCAAAACATAACTAGACCATGCTTTGAAAAATCTACCGAAGTTACATAAAAAACTACCAAACCTGCCTGGATGATTTGGTGAACCTCTAACCATATTCCTTAAAAATTTAGATCTACAACCTCATTTCTTTGTACAAAATTGTCATTGGTCAGACTACTTGGAAATACACCAGATGCCCAGGTATTATGTAAAAGTAATGAATGTCTGACATTTCAGAGTGTTAAATATTAAAAAGTGTCAACAAGTTACTGTTAAGAAATCACTGCAGGGACAAAATGAGTGGGGAGCAGTTAGCTCACTACATGCTACACAAAAAGAATGAGCCGAAACCAATCCAATCCATAGAATTAGAAATAATGATGTCCTTCAGTGGTCTGAGAAGACCCCATACTGGCTCAACCCAACCTGTCAGCCGTCTGGCTTCATGTCTCAGGGTAGAGGCTGCCTTCATAAATTAGCTGTGCTAGCTAACCTGCCTTCCTCTGGCCTCCTTCAATACTTACCGGCAGCAGAAGTGAAGACAACCGTTTCATCACCGTCCACCGCTTCTAACAACATCTTAGAAGAGGCTACACAAACATCCAGTTATCGAAACGATCAGAAAACAGTTTTCTAAAGTGCTGGGGTTTCTGGCTGGCTTACTAACACACCACATGGGCCTCTCTCCACAGGAGCCAGTCCCAAAACGAGCTCTGCGCTGTTACGCCGCTAATCGCTCCGTGTCGCGACTGTAATTCTTCAGTTCCGCTGTCACGAAAAAGGCATTTCATCGATCACTACTTCTACGCAAATGCTCTATTAAATTCACATTTGAATGTATAACACTTTAAAATATTTATGTTAATGTTGGAATTCATTGAAAATATTTTTTATAAAATAAGAAA
The DNA here is from genome assembly GCF_040054535.1 of Antennarius striatus. Classification (NCBI taxonomy): domain Eukaryota; kingdom Metazoa; phylum Chordata; class Actinopteri; order Lophiiformes; family Antennariidae; genus Antennarius; species Antennarius striatus. Next base: position 13,864,670 of record NC_090797.1, on the reverse strand, counting down.
TATATATCGGTAACCGGTTGTGCATCCTCATTAAAATTCCGGCATCCTTTTCCGGTTAAGGACACACAGTACCGGAAACTCAAAGCTGCTGTGTAATGGTACATTGATTGACGAAGCTCTGTGTTTTTATGAAAAACAGTGCATTTCTACATTAAACATGCCTGATTATTTGGGAGACGACCAGAGGAAGACTAAAGAAGAGGATAAGGATGATGCTCCTATCAGAGGTAATCACTGTTCATATTTAATTATATTCTCGAAAACGATAATTTGCTAAGAACGAACGTCGGCATTAGCCACTTGAGCTAACGGTTACGCTACTCGTCAAAGAAACTGTCCATTTTCCCGATTCTGATTCCTTTCGTGGGTTAACATTTGGTTTCTAAAAGATGTAGGGTTCTTGCTGTAAAATATTATGAAATAGGAATGAGAAATAAGCGGCCTCGCTTCGTTCGTCGCTGCTAGCGGCCCGCTGGTGATGATGACTCGGTATCGTTTTCATCCTCACAGCTCTGGATGAAGGAGACATCGCTCTGCTGAAAACATACGTGAGTTTATTAAAGCTTCAACTCTCTGAGGTGTTCCTTTAGAAATCACTAAAATCAGATTAATCAGAGAATTTATTGTGACGCTTTTTGTTCAGGGTCAAAGCACCTATTCCAGACAAATCAAGCAAGTGGAAGATGACATCCAGCAACTCCTCAAGAAGATCAACGAGCTGACAGGTGAGCGATCCGGGCAGGAGAAACTCCTCATCCATCACTTGTTGGCAGTAACCAAGTCAGTCAACATCTTCAGTGGCTCAATGCAACAAATGTGTGTTTTATTTTCAGACTAAACATAAAATCCTTTTACTGACGATGGCAAGCTCAGAACTATTCCAACCCTCATAACATGACTTCAGTAAGAACCACATCTAAATCAGAAGTTGTTAAAACCTCCATAGACTTATTTTATATGATTTTGTCTGTGTTCAAATGATTTCAACTCCTACTGAGCCATCTAGAAAAGACAGACGTTTTGTTGTTCTTGGAGCCCATGAAACCAGGTTAGATCTGTGGGGTTTCTGGATTAGCGGTGTGTCTGGAGGAGGAAGAATGAAGCTGATGCTGAAAGGAACCTGCTACCTCCAGTGAAGCATGGTGGGAGCTCAGTGGAGCTGCTTTGCTTTATGGTTCTGTAGCGTTTAGAAGGTCAAGGATCAGGCAATCTAAAAGAAAACATCTCCTCCTGTAAGAACGATGGGGCTTGGGCTTGCCTGGATGTCCATTCATCTTCCTGAAGATGAGACATTCCTTAATCATCTTGTCCTTAGCCGCTTATCCATAGTTATGGGTAACGGGTTATGCTGGAGCTTAACCTTAGCTGGCTATGCACAATAGGCAGGGTATACCCTGGATGAGTCACCAGAAAATTGCAGGGTCAAGTTTCAAGTTTATTTATTCTTATATAGCCCAGATTCACAAACAATATCTCAAAGGGCTTTACAATCTGCACATCGATGATATTCCTCTGACCTTTGTGCACTGCGAGCAGTACGACCCTCACATCGGATAAGGAACAACTCCCCCCAAAACCCTTTTAACAGGGGAAAAAATGGATGGGAGAAACCTCAGGAAGACTGCAGAGGAGGGACCCCTCTTCCAGGAGTGGACAGACATGGATAATAGATATCGCATGTACAGATTAACAACACAATAATAATAAGATTGACAGTAACAATAACAATAATGTATGACAAAGGCACGCTGATCCATCCAGTAGAGCGAGTGACCACCAGCCGATGACGCACACAGAGGCCACCTATTGCAGAGGATCCACCACTCTGAGGACAGACCAAACAGTGCCTAAGTCATTGTTCTAAAAAAAATTACAGTGTAAGATTACCCTGCCAAGAACCACAGCAGAACCAAACCAGACTCCCCTAGTGGATGGTGAAACAGGACCATTGTGCAGCTTTTGATATTACCAGCCACGGAAGCAGACAGAGGTAGCCGATTGCCGATCATCCACCACACAGAGGCCTGAGAGAAAGAACAGGAGAAGGAGGGAGAGAGATAGAACCGGGGCAAGAGTGGTGCTAGAGGGACCAGAATGGCAGAGGATTAATGGGAGGCAGGGGCATAACTAAGAAATCCTACAGCTCGTCGGCAGGACTAGGCTAAACCTAAACATTGAGACTGCCACCCCCGATATTACTTGTATGTTAGAGATAACAGATACGTCTTGAGTCAAGATTTAAAGATATCTACGGATTCAGACTTTCTAATATCTATAGGGAGATTATTCCACAGGAAAGTGGCACGATAGGAGAAGGTCCTCTGTCCAGCTGACTTCTTTTTAACTGTAGGAACACACATATAGACAAGCTTTTATACTCACTGTCATACCTACAGACAATTTGATGTGACCAATTCACCCAATTTGAGAAATTGTTGGATGGATTTGGGGCATATACCTGTAATGACAAGAATAAATTTTTATTGGGTCATTGAGTACGCAGCACACAGTTCATACAAACACACGCACACAAAAAAATAAATTTAGGAATATTACAAACCTGAAAGCTTTTGCTTCTTTTCTGGTGGAGTAAAATTTTTTAATTTGACACATTCTTAAAATGATTAAAATGAAGTCATTTTTTCTGAATTTTCAGGAAACAAAAAATAGAACAATTTGTTGATGATTTAGGGGTTTTTGGGGTTTTTTGTGTGAAGAATGAGCTAAAATTGCTCAGCTCTTTCCTCACAAAAGCAATGCTGCCAGAGTCTGGTTTCTGGATTTTTGTCATGTCTGCAGTGGTAGCTGAAGGGTCTCCATAGAGAACTAGAGACACTGGACGTTAATGGTCAAATCATTTAGGGACTGCAATAGTCAGAAAAATTTGTGTTATATTTGTGAACAACACTCGCAATATTTGTTGCGGAGATCTATGAAAACTATAAGTAAAAACTAATCATCTAAACTGATGTGGCTCTTCCCAACAGCTGATAAATGTGTGTGTTTTTCTTTGTAAACCAGTGGATTAGAGGTTTGGCTCTGATGCCTGGTTGTGTGTGTTCTGACAGGCATTAAGGAGTCGGACACCGGCCTGGCTCCACCAGCGCTCTGGGATCTGGCTGCTGACAAACAGACCCTGCAGAGCGAACAGCCTCTGCAGGTAGCAAGGTAAAGACATCCGCTGTGTTTGCTCTGGTGTCACACGCTCAGGGAAGGAATGACACAATGTCATGGCTTTTACAGGAATGGAATCTATTTGCTGTCATCTTTTTCACGATTATAACTACATTCACCTGATAACCTCTGTCAAAAACTGTAATAATAACCTCCTTCAAATTTGAAATGTTTCAATCATGTTTTCAAAACTGTATATTAATTACTGGGTCCCCTTATAGTATGAGAGACTCATTTGGTTTCATGTTTCTCCAGCGTTACGTGTTTCTCTTTCTTTGTATTCCTAAGATGTACAAAGATCATCAACGCAGACTCCGAGGACCCGAAATACATCATCAATGTCAAACAGTTTGCCAAGTTTGTGGTGGACCTGAGCGACCAGGTGGCACCGACTGACATCGAGGAGGGCATGAGAGTCGGGTGAGGCAGAACACTTCAAAGTCTCAGATGTCGTTTAAAATACAAATGTCTGTCAAATATGTGTTAAAACGATCTGTTAAATTATGTGTGTTTTCTGCTCTATCAGGGTTGACAGGAATAAGTATCAGATCCATATTCCTCTGCCTCCTAAGATTGACCCCACCGTCACCATGATGCAGGTTTGAATCCACCCAGTTACGACTACAACACTGCTGTCAAGAAATCCAAGGAATATTTGACATTTCCCAGAAGTTGTTCCTGTTATTATTTGGACAAAACAGCTGGCTTCCACCCCTTTTTTTGCAATGATGCCTTCTTCCATTTCTCACATCCTATAAAACCAGAGTTTCATTTAAAGGTAGAAAATTAATCAGCCTAACTGATTCTCAGATCTGATATCCTTTTTTTTTCTTCTTTCAAATAAAAAGAGGCGAAAAATTCAATTTGTTTGCTAAACACAATGAATGAAAAGTTTCAAATTGACATATTCTTAAGATTATTGCCTGTCTTTTTTTTTTCTTCAGAATTTACAGGAAACACAAAAAACTGAAACATTTGCTGATGATTTAGGAAAAATCATTTTTGTAAAAAATTAAAATAACTGCTTGTCTTTTTTTTTTTTAAGAGGGTGATGGAATACAAGTAAATGGAAATACTCAAGTGCAAATGTCTGAGTTGTTCTTGTTGGTGGATCCTCTGTTGCTCATGCTTGTTTCTCCTGTCAGGTGGAGGAGAAGCCGGATGTGACCTACAGCGACGTTGGTGGGTGTAAGGAACAGATTGAGAAGCTGAGGGAAGTGGTGGAGACGCCCCTCCTCCACGTGAGCACTCACACATGAAGGGTTCTGGAGCCTGATCACAGCCAGAGCCTTTCTGGGGTCACAGCGTTTATCCACAAGCTGCCCTTCATTCATGTTTTTGTTCTCCACTCGACAGCCTGAGAGGTTCGTCAACCTGGGCATCGAGCCCCCCAAAGGCGTGCTGCTGTTTGGGCCGCCCGGCACGGGGAAGACCTTGTGCGCTAGAGCTGTGGCTAACAGGACAGACGCGTGCTTCATCAGAGTCATCGGCTCTGAGCTGGTGCAGAAGTACGTGGGAGAGGTGAGAGAACGAAGACGCACCTGACAGGAAGGAGAGCGGCGGCGTTCAGAGTCCTGACGGCTGCTGCTGTCTCTTGCAGGGCGCCAGGATGGTGCGAGAACTGTTCGAGATGGCCCGGACCAAAAAGGCCTGTCTGATCTTCTTTGATGAAATCGATGCCATCGGAGGTAGGTTTGTGTTTCAACGCTTGAAGCCACATCAAAGAAAAAGCAATGGGTACTTTTGTTGAGTTAGTTCATTTAATAGAAGAGGGTTATCCGTAATATAAACTGAATTTAGATAGATACACTTTATCCCAAACTGGGAAATTTAGACGTCACAGTAGCAGCGCAGAATTATTACAGAAAATATACAGAAAATGTGCATTGTGGAAAAATAAGACAGGGAAAGATAATAATAATAATAATATTAACAGAAAAAATATTAACAATATTAAGACTAATAATAATAATAATAATAATAACAATAATAATAATAATAACAATACTAACAACAGTACCCAAGCATGGTAGGCCTTTAGTCATAGATAAATAAGTGTGGCACTCTGGCCATACACAGGATCTAGTGAAGCCATACCAAAACATCAGACTGGTGGTGGGACTCAGTCAGATATTTCAGAGCTGTTGTACAGCGCGATGGCTTGTGGCAGGGATGACTTCCTGTACCTTTCTGTTCGACAGTGGAGCTGTAGTAGTCTATTGGAGAACGAGCTCCGCTGTCTGTCCCGTGTGTGGTGGAGAGGGTGAGCGGGGTTATCCATGATGGATAAAAGTTTGTTAAGAGTCGTCCTCTCCACCACGGCCTCCAGTGTCCAGACTACAGCCAATCACAGAGCCAGCCTTCTTTATTAGCTTATTAAGTCTGTTGGTATCGCTGGCTCTGATGCTGTTCCCCCAACAGACCATGGCAAAGAAAAGTACCCTGGCCATAACAGACTGGTAGAAGATCTCCCACATCTTGCCGCATACGTTGAAAGATCTCAGCTTCCTCAAGAAATAGAGTCTGCTCATCCCCTTCTTGTAGACAGCATCGACATTAGAATTCCAGTCCAGTCTGTTAGAGATCTTGACACCCAGGTACTTATAGTCCTCCACCTCCTCTACAGCCTCTCCTAGGATGTGGATCGGTTGTGGCGTGCTCCCCTTCTTCCTGAAATCGGTCACCATCTCTCTGGTCTTGCTAACATTCAGCCTCAGGTGATTGGCTCCAGCCCACTCCACAAAGTCATCCACCACAGCCCTGTACTCCCCCTCCCTCCCCTCACTTATACACCCAACAACTGCCGAGTCATCCGAGAACTTTTGTAGGTGGCATGACTCGGGAGTTGAACTGGAAGTCGTTTGTGTACAGTGTGAAGAGGAAAGGGGACAGCACAGTCCCCTGAGGGGCTCCTGTACCACTGACCACCGCATCAGACAGAACGCTGCCCAGACGGACAAGCTGTGGCCTATCTGTCAGGTAGTCACCGATCCAGGAGACGGGGGAGGTGTCGACACCCATCCCCCACAACTTCTCACCCAGCGGCCTTGGCTGAATGGTGTTAAAGCACTGGAGAAATCAAAGAAGGTGATTCTCACAGTGCTTCCCCCACCATCCAGATGCAAATGGGCTCTCTGCAGGAGGTAGATGACGGCATCATCAACTCCCAATTGGGGCCTATATGCAAACTGTAGGGGGTCTAGCAACTCCTTCACCTGAGGCCTCAAGCCGGCCAAGACCAGCCTCTCCAGCGCCTTCATCAGGTGAGACGTGAGGGCAACTGGTCGGTAGTCGTTCAACTCCGATGGGGCCGACTTCTTAGGGACAGGGACCAAGCATGATGTCTTCCACAACACCGGGACTCTCTCCTGGCTCAGGCTCAGGTTGTAGAGGTGTGTGATGACTGGAGACAGTTGGGGGGCACAGGTCTTCAGGATCCTGGGGCTAATACCATCAGGTCTGGGTGCCTTCCTCTGGTGAAGTCTCTCCAGCTGTCTCCTGACCTGGCCCGTAGTCACTGACATGTGGGGAGGGTGCTGGTGGGGGGGTATTGGTGTTGGTTCCATGAGGGTGTTGGTTCCATGAAGGAAGTGGTGGTGGTGGGGAGGTGATGCACAGGACTGCCCACCAACAGGGGTGGAGAGAGGAGTGATGGAAGTGGAGGGGGAGCATGGGGGGTCGGGATGTGAGGGCGAGGCAGATGGTTGTGAACTGAACCTGTTGAAGAAAATATTCAGCTTGTTGGCTCTGTCTAGACCGCTGATGCTTGTCGTTGTCTCCCTGAGCACCCTTTGATCTTCTTCATTCCCGACCACACGCCCCCCATGTTGTTCTGCTGGAGTTTGGCCTCCAGTTTCCTCCTGTCGGTCTCCTTACACTCCCTCAGTTTGTCTCGGACCTCGTGCTGCACTCTCTTCAGTTCCCCTTGGTCACCAGACCTGAAAGCCCTCTTCTTCTTATTTGAGAGTTCCTTCAGGTCACTTGTAACCCATGGCTTGTTGTTGGGGAAGCAGCGTACAGTCCGGGTTGGCACAGTGGTGTGCTCACAGAACCTAATGTAGTCTGTGATGCAGTCCGTCAGGTTGATGTCCTCCCCATGTGGCCTACAGAGCACATCCCAGTCCGTGGAGTCAAAGCAGGCCTGCAGTGCCTCAGCAGCCTCCTGAGACCACTTACGGACCATCTTGGTGTGGACAGGCTGCCTCCTGACCAGCGGGACGTACCAGGGATTTAGCAGGACCAGGTTGTGATCTGATCTGCCAAGGAGAGGAAGGGCTGTCGTGCTGTATGCATCCTTGGTGCTAGCATACAGCAGGTCCAAAGACTTGTTGTTCCTGGTGGGACAGTCCACATACTGGTGGAATGTGGGCAGCAATCGGTCCAGGGTGATATGGTTGAAATCACTGGTGATCACTGTGAAGGCGTTCGGGTGCTGGGTCTGCACCCTGGCGACAGTGGAGGTGATGACACATGCCGTTGGTGCGTCAGCTGACGGGGGGGGGGGGGGGGGGGTGAAGGTACCAATTATAACGCCGACGTGAACTCCCGAGGCAGATATTATGGCCGCATTCCCACGGCAAGCAGCTCGATGTCCGGGCTGCAGAGACGTTCCTTCACGTGCACGTGTCCCGGATTGCACCACTTCTCACTCACATACAGTGCAATCCCCCCTCCTTCTTCTTGTCGCTACTAATAACGTCTCTGTCCGCGTGAACAACACTGCAGCCGGGTACCGCCACGCTGTCGTCCGGGATGTGCGAGTGCAGCCATGTCTCCGTGAAACACGTCACGCTACACTCACGATACTCCCGCTGGGTTTTAACCAGCGCGGCGAGCTCGTCCACCTTACTGCCCAGAGACCTCACGTTCCCCGTAATAATGGGGAACGTGCCGGATGAAACCTCATCTTTTTCGCCTTCAGCTTTGCCCCAGCTCTGTGGCTTCGACGCCTCCTCCTCAGCTCCTCCGGGATGTCTGGCCTCACTCCGGGCAGCGGCCCAGGTGGGCGTAGCGCGATCAGCTGGTCGCGGGTGTAAACAATGCGCTCACCGGTTGCCATGGGTATCACACGAATAAAAAAGTTGGGGATATGTCCAGAAAAAGTTTCAAAAGGATAAGAAGGTCGTCACCAATCTGGTTGGCAACGGCAGGAAGTAAAAAACAAAGGTGAAAGGACAAAAATGAAGGGGAAACGATACAGTAGCTCCCGTGTGTTTATTTGTTTTTGTAACAGTCGCCACTTAGCACGGCGCCATGTTGTAATTTAAAAATACATTTGGAATTTAGGTACAAAAAAATTACTTGCAAAATGTTATTTTTATCTGTTTACAGTATTTTCCGCACTATAGGACGCACTGGACTATAAGGCACACTTCAATGAATGGCCTATTTTAAACCTTTTTCATATATAAGGTGCATCTGTTTTTAAGGAGCACCTTCAATGAATGTCTTATTTCAAAACTTTTTTCACAAATAAGGCACACTGTAATATAAGGCTTACTGTTGGTTTTTGAGAAAATTAAAGGCTTTTAGGTGCGCCTTATAGTGCGGAAAATACTGTACGACTACTACTACATGTACATAAATTTCAAATCCTTGCAAATAATATGCAGTTCAGCAGTAACAGGATACAGGGGTCCCTCACTGTAACGCGGTTTATCATTCACAGCCTCGCAGTTTCATTGGTGCAATTTTGCATGTTTTTTTTTTAAATGAGAGAAATGTGTAAATTGTTAATGCCTGTCTTAGAAAAGTGTGTGGTGAGGGGTTTTACAGCCTTAAAACATCTGTAATAATTGTAGAAAATAAACCTGACTGCTTTGCCTATGCCGGTTGTTTTTAGAACGTAAATCCCACGACAATCGAGGGACCACTGTCCACTGTTACGCAAACCTTGAAAATATGTCGACCGAATTATTACAAAATGATGATCCTCATAGGACACGTAAGCAGAGTACGATCTCCACAGGACGATGAAGGTTTGTCGTTCTTCACCTGCTAGGCGCTCGTTTTGACGACGGGGCCGGCGGCGACAACGAGGTCCAGAGGACGATGCTGGAGCTCATCAACCAGCTGGACGGATTCGACCCTCGAGGCAACATCAAGGTTCTGATGGCCACCAACAGGCCCGACACCCTGGACCCGGCGCTGATGAGACCCGGACGTCTGGACAGGAAGATCGAATTCAGCCTGCCTGACCTGGAGGTGCGTCTGAACAGCAGTGTGTTTAACCCTTCACTGCACTTCCTTTATGAACCTTTGACCTCATGTTTGGTTTCTGTGTTTAAGGGGCGCACTCACATCTTCAAGATCCACGCTCGTTCCATGAGTGTGGAGAGAGACATTCGCTTTGAGCTGCTGGCTCGCCTCTGTCCCAACAGCACCGGTAAGACAGGCAACAAGTCTCAGTGTAGAAACTTGTGAAAATGTGTGGTGGCCACCAGAGGGCGCTATAAGAATGATTTTGTCAGTCTAACAACGCATGAATCCAAATTACCTGATTGTTTTTGTTTTTTTGCATTAACTGAATTATGTAATAATCAGTGAACTTTTTTAAATCCTGTTTTATCAGGTCAGGTAAAGTTCAGATGCTTCCGATCTCAGTGCTGTAGACACCACACGCTGGATAAAGCTGTCTAAATTGAACCTTTGATTGTGTTTAATTTTTTTAACATCCTTTATCAAACCGTGACAATAATCCCACCCAAAGCCTAAATATTTGGAAGTGTTAGATGTTGCTACATGACTTGCACACAGTGTTTCCTGTTTGTCTTGAAAATTGCCCCGTAAGCACTATCTCATGTTTCCTGTCAGGCGCTGAGATCCGCAGCGTGTGCACCGAAGCGGGTATGTTTGCCATCAGAGCCCGCCGGAAGATCGCCACGGAAAAAGATTTCCTGGAGGCCGTCAACAAGGTCATCAAGTCATATGCCAAGTTCAGCGCCACCCCCAGATACATGACCTATAACTGAGTGTGTGTGTGTTGGTGTGTGTGTGTGTGAGCTGGCATTTTACTGTCAAAGCCAGCAGAGGAGTCGTATCCAACTGGTATCGTTGTTCCATAAAAATAAAGTTTATTCCAGAGTTGAGACTCACTGTTTTGTTGAATGGTGCAAAATTTCCTAAAGGCCTCCTGTGGTTACAGAAACAAAACTAAAACTTCAGACATCAAAAAATAAACACTGGTTCCTAAATGTGCACAAGAGAATATACAATATTACAGCAATCCAAATACAATACTGCATATATTGATCAACGATAGTGCTTTTGTTTAAATACACAATCACATGAAAACACCTAGAAATAATCCTTAAAGACACGACTGTTCAGTAACAATAAATGACGACCAGCAGCCTCAACACTCCACACCAGTTCCTACACTAGTTGGACTCTCAACGTACCAGTACAGCATTCATAATTTTGAAACAAGTGATTTAGAAATTGCAGCGATCCGCTAAGACAATCTGAGGGAATGTGGTTTGGAAGAAAGCTTCAGTCGTTGGTGTCGCTGCTCTCAGCTCCAGTGTCACAGATAGTCAGCTGCGCTAAAGTTCATCTCCCCTTGATGCTGGAGCCGACAGGAGCGGGTGGGACCTCCTCGGTTCCCCTCAACAGGTCGACCTGTCGGGATGAGCCGCCGCCCGCTGGGAGTTTAAGTGTTGACAGCGGAGGAGAGCGTCGTGAACGGTGGGGAACACCATCTCTGGGGTCACGACCCCAGTGAAGAACTGTAAGGTGTCCAGCTCAGACAGCAGAGCTCCTGGGAGATGGAAGCAGAGACACCAGTGAGACCAGATGGAAACCCTCACGATAACCCAGTTCTACTGGGTCTGAACCTGTAGGAATATAAAACCTTTAATCTGTTGGATCCAGATGGTTTCTGCATCGGATTCCACTCACCATCCCCCTAAATAAACCAGATTATTTTCATCAAGATCCACTAATTGTATTTTAAGAAAATACCTTCCAGGGTTAAATAGACTAGATCCACTCCTTTGAAAGGGTTCTACTCTGATCCTCCCACTCAGGTTCAATAAGGAACAGGAAGTATTTTTTGTGTTTCCATTTTTTGAGTTCCAGGAAGTTTCTTTACGTGAAGTCAGATGGATAACTTACTGCTGCATCCTGCTACGACCACCTGAACGTCCACAGCTGAGAATTCCTTAATGACCTGAAGAAACAAAGTAACCGAGGTCAAACCCTGAGCGTCACGACGGCGCCGCTGCTGCAGGAACGAGACGGAACCTGTTTGACGGCTTTGGCTCCGACCGAGTCGATGAAGCAGACAGACGTCCAGTCCAGGATGATGGAGTGGACGGGGCAGAGGGTTTCCAGGACGACGGTCTCCTCCCCCTGCTCCTCCTCTGCGTCTGAGCAGCTGTGTCCGTCCTCCAGCCGGCCGTTTCTCTGCTCCGGCATCATGTGGTCGGAGGGCAAAGCTTTGTGGGTAACTCCCTGCTCGTCATACTGGAAAGCGTCACACAATGAAGTCTTTAACAAGACTGTTCAGACTGAAACAGAAGTCATGAACTCACTTCACTGTCACATGACCCATGAATTATACTGCTCACTATAGATAAACTATGTAACCGATCATTAGCTACACGTCAGCCTGGCAAGCAAATCAAGTGTGTTTGCACTATTAACCAGGGTGACTACACACAGGCCTGAAGCACCCTGGGAAACCTGACTGACTCACTGTGGCCCAAACCTTCAGTGGAGACTTCTGGTTGCTGTTTTTCTTCCTCTGCAGCTTCTGCTGGGCTTTCTGGGCCGTTTGTAAGTTTTCGGGGTAGACTCCGGTCTGTGAACACATCACCAGGGACACGGGAGGGGGGGGGGGTCAAGCAGGTACACAGCTCATGAACTGTGTTCACATTATAAACGCCAATCATTAATTACACAACAAATTGCAGGTTTATCTGTCCTTTAAGTCAAAAGACTTATGACTCTGAAAACAGATCAGGCTTTTCTGTAATAAACCTGAACAAAAACAGGTTTGTAGTCTTGTTGCTAAGGTAACCATCAAACAGGCATTTTTAACCAACTCTGATCTAAATGATCATCATTCATTCAAATTCTTAAAGACGAGACAATCAGTAATCGTCTTCAGCCGTTTATCCACATCCGGGTCACAGGTCACGGCTGCTATAAAAATAGAAGTTGATCAATCGATTGATTGATTAATTGGAATTAATAAAGGACTGATCACAACAAATACAATACAGCACTTAAAGCAAACACAGGCTGACATTACCTTCTCCTTGAGGGCATTCACATATATGTCACTGTTAGCAAAGTAGATCGACGAGTTGGAGTAGAAGATCCTGATTCCATCGTATTCGTGCGCCTGGAACAGAAGCAGCAACAGGACTCAGACCCACAGACTCGACGTCTTTGTGTTCAGACTCTAAGGTTTTCAAACACACTCACCTCTTCATACTCCTCCACATCAAAGTAGAGCCCCGTATTAGGAACGTGGCCCAGGATGGAACTTTTTGGGCTGGACAACCAGGAAAGAAGTTTAAACACAAACCAAACATGTGCATCCTGTTTTATTTCCATTTGATCATAAAAAAAACCTTTGTTTCATATTACACCCAACAGTTTATTTGGGTGTCTTAACTGCTATATTATGGAAGGGAATGAGCGAGAGAATGCATTTTTTAATGATGTCAACTGTTGAATGACTTCCGCAACAACAGGAGATAAAAGCTAATCAGATTTATAATCAGACGATCCACCCGCGTCATCGTTTGATAAAAGCTTCTCAGCACTCCAGTGAGAATTCAAAATACCATAAGAATTCTGATTTTCTATGAGGTCCTTTTTCATTCATCAAATTTGCAGAAAATGTGCAACAAAATGGAAAATTCCTACTTGTGATATGACTTCTGTAACATTATCTTTATCCAAACCAAATACCAAAATATGTGATCCGAGCAAATAAACACACTTCCTGTCAGTTATACCTCTGCGTTCTGTAGATGACTGTCAAAATGGCGAATGCCATGGCCACCAGCAGCCCGTAATCCAGACCCAGCAGCACAGAAGCTACGAAGGCGACCAGCCAGATGGCCTGAGACAGACAAAGGAAACTATTTTGATCACGGACGCAAAAAAACTACGTCCTCTGTTCCAGACAATCGTAAAAGTAACGTTCTGTCAGTGATGGAAGAGAAGCGACATGTAATCCAACAATCATCTATTGTTTAATCACATGAACCATCAAAGAACTACGAATTCACGCCCAGCTTCACAACCACACAACAGAAGTTCACTACAATCAGCACCGATTCAGATGAAGACCGATCAAAAAACAATCCCAGGGGTCAAAGTGCAGAACAGGACCTGGTTCAGCTCCAGGCCTTCAGTGTGCCGCTTCATGATGATCTCTGACCCCTGTAGTGTTAGAATTAATTTAACAGACTGACCAGTTCGATCTTGCTGGTCCTCCACAGTGAAGGAATGTCTCTGAACTGTTTGAACATCCCCAAGAGGTTCACCATGATGATGGCAGCCAGCGCCGTCTGGGACACAGAGCAGAACGGAGAAATTAGAGAAAGTTGACTTCTCTGGTGTTGTGATGGAGAACGGGCAGACAGGAAGTCGAAGGCTCTGCTTCATCACCTCCACCCACCTGAGGGAGCGGCTGGAAGAGAAAGCCGATGGCCACCACGACCAGCAGCACCACCAGAGACGACAGCAGTCCTGCAATCTGAACACAGATCCGGCGTTAATGGCATCAGCGTGAACTCTCACTCAGAGAACCGTCCTACAAAGTGTAACCGACTGATCCAGGTAGTCTAGCTGTAACGCTGTGGTGTCAGCGTAACGCCACGTCGTCGTGACGACACCGTGATGACACATTTCTCAGTGATCAACTGAACTCTCTGTCAGGATTTATCAGTATCAATGATTTCTTTGTTTTTCCTATTTGTTCGTATCACTCTTGTCTTCTTCCTGCTGGTCTCAGGGTGGGCGGAGCTTCTGTCAGCTCCTGCTTGTGTAATCACAAGTGTGTTTACCTGTGTTTTTCCACCAGTGCTCTCCTGCACCAGGCTCCTTGACATGGAACACGTGATGGCAAATGTTTGGAAGAAAGAGCTGATGAAGTTACACAGGCCAAGGGCGAGAAGCTCCTGAAACACAAGCATTGGTGCTCAGATGTTGGTTCACCAAACATCAGGACTTCACTCATTCCTTCATCACCGCTGGAATGATAGAACTTTGTTTTTATGCAAGAAAGTGAAGAAAACCTCATCGATACTTCCTCGTCAAAATCTGTTTTTAGGTGGACATTTGCTTTGGGCACCTTGAAGTAATTTGTAACTATTATTTCAAGGAGTGTCACAGAGTAAGGAAGTAAAAAAGTGTAATGTTCATCAAAAGTTTAAAGGTCAAATAGATCAAGAAATGTTTGTTGCATGAGTAACCTCTGTGACGTGTAACACCACAAAACAGGAAGTAGAGGAAAGTACAGGATGTACAGCACAGTCACTGTAGTTACTGTTGATTCAGAGACATCAGACATTAACCATTGATTTAAAGTGAACGATCGTGATGTGAGGTTAACCTGCTCGGCTGAAGAGCTTCATATTTTCAGACTCACCTGGTTACCGTCCACCTTGTAGCCATACTTAAGGGCAAAGATCTTAGCGAGTGAGATTCCCATTGAGAACCCGACGATGGCGATGGCGAAGGCATCTGTGACCAGTATGGGTGACAAGGAGAACTGTGGGATGGTGGGAGGCAGAAGCCTGAGGACAGAGGATATCACACATTGTACATCCTGAATATTTAAAATACAACATCTGGACCACATTAAGAAAATGAGAATGGATCGACCTACCCTGTTGGTATCTTCCCGACCACGTCCACCTCATAGCCGCTGGCTAACGACATGCCGTAGGAGACGCCGGTTGACACGATGACCACAAAGATCTCCCCAGGAATGGGAATGGACAGTTTCTTCTTCAGGCGCTCATTGAGGACCTTGATCCCGTACAAGAAGACGATGCTCAGAAGGCCCACAATGAAAGTGGCTACGTTGGTGTTGGCGATGTCACTGAGCACAGCCTTAGCACTCTGGGAAACGAGAAACAGTGTAGTAGGAATAACATGAGAATAGAGGTTCTTTAATTCTGTGATTAGACGTGCATTTCTTAGATTTCATTTCCTTATTTGTGACATCAGTGAGTCAGCTTGGATTCATTTTCAAACGAAGGAATGAAAATGTGAGAAAAGAATTACAGTATATATGTGTGTGTGTGTGTGTGTGTGTGTGTGTGCACAATTATTTATTTATTTTTATTTTTTTTACAATTTTTTGATTTTTTTTTAAAAGATGGTAACACATACTTGTGAGAAAACTCACATAAATAACAGCAAGAGGTCCACTGAAGCGCTGTGTTTTCACCCCCAGCAGGTACTTCAGCTGAGAGACGACCACATGCACCGCTGCTGCTGTGGTGAAGCCTCGCACCAAAGGCTCAGTGAGGTAGATCGCTACAAAACCAAACCTGAGAAGACCTAAGAGAAACTGAAAGAAGCATGAAGAAATAAGGCAGCATGAAACAGTAAGGGCCAAAAAGAACAAGGTGGCTTTGTGTCAAATGCAAACATTGACTCAAGATGTGGATGTATCAACAGAACTTGGGTCCACAGTGATTTCTGAACATGAGATTCAGAGTTTTGTCACTGTACTGTGATGATTTAACCAAATATACCAAAACTAAACACGAAATGCAGACAGGAGAACAACGGATTTCAGGTGAACTGATTGTTTTTGTGAGGCTGACCTGAATGATTCCCACCAGTGTAGAGAGCACAACGGCCACCTGCACCCGCCGGGCGTCTCGAGCCTCTACGTTGAGCACATACGTGTTGGATCCATTGACAGGCAGCAAAAACATGGAGTCGGGGGCCTCCCTCACTGCAACGCCCCCAATCATGAGGCTTATCACTGCAAAAGTACCTGCAGATCAACAGTCTCATGTCAGACCTGATGACGTCATGTTTCCAGGTTGGACCTGCAGAGCGTCATGGAACCACTGGTCTGATCCTGACGGTTCTGCGCTACTGGGAGCACCTGTTCCTGTCCTTCAGCTTCAGCAGTGGTGAAGGCGTTTGGGTCCAGATGTGATGTAACCCATGAAATACATTACCAGGTCCATTTACATGCAGGTGTACATTATCACAGTATATATAACAGAACAGAAATACAACTGACAGGTGTCTGTAGCTCTACTCTTTCTATGTCCACTGTGTATTCATAACCAAAAAGGTCTCAAATAACAATCAATGTTTAAGAATCCAGTCTTAAACATTAGACAAGCCTGAGTTTTAATAGTTATGGTATAACAAAACCTTAAATAACTGAGACTGGTGTTTTATTTCTGACATCATTTAACCCAACAGCCCCCGTGAACCCATCTTAAAGGGAGTTAAGGACACACCAAAGGTTTCGTCTTAAAAACAGGTTAAAATATTTTAACATCAGTCTGGGATTATTGTTTTTGTTGGGCTGTTCTGTTGTGACTCTGATCCAGTTGGGATAATAATAATAATAATAATAATAATAATAATAATAATAATAACAATAGTAGTAATAATAATAATAATAATGTAATAATATTGAAATAATAATAATAATAATGGATTAGAACAAGCTTTGAACTGACTCATGAAGCTAACCAGTTTCCCAGACACACAGTCTCTCTTCAATATCAAGAATCATTGCAGGAAAAGCAGAAGAGCAACACCAAACACATTCATCTCATCACACACCATCATTTAAGTATTGTGAACATCACCTTTGGCCCACTTAAATCCAGGTTAGCTATTATACAGTGTGGTGAATGTGTGTGTCTCCTCAAGACATTTAGAGATCATCCTTTCCAGAGCAACATCTGATCAGGTCAGAGTTACAGCGAAGGAAATGAAGTCACGTACTTCTTGTTTGTCACTTCAGATCAGATCGTTGTTTCAAAAGGTTGAGCTTCAGTTTATTGTACTAGTTTTTTCAGATGCGCTGACTGCTTAGAGTCGACACCCAAGGAGACGGTTATCACGTGAGTGAAATCAGATCCTAAACCTGAAGTGTGTGACTCCTCCACACAAAAGAACCCTCACTGCATTCAAGCATTGCAAAAGAAGTTCACACAATGTTGATTAAACTAAACACAAGATAATCTGCAATACTCCTGGGCTTTTAAAACTGCTTTATCCGCTGTACGCGGGTCGCGGGGAGCTGGAGGCTATCCCAGCTGACTGAGGCCGTGAGGCAAGGGGAAACTCCGGGTGGGACGCCAGTGCACCGCAGAGACACACAGAGACGCAGACAAGCACGCACTAACTCTCACACAACGGGCAATTTTTAAATGCCTGACAATCTTCAATTGCAGGAAACCGGTTGTGATGTGGGTCTCAGCAAAGTCAACACTGGTTTACCAAAAAAACACATTGGCAAACAGAGCAGGTTGTAGGAAATAATTATCAGCATGCCAGCAGGCATGTGTGTGTTTGTGTGTATATGGCTCTGCATGATATATAGATATATACTGTATATATATACGTATATATTCATTCATCTTCTGAACTGCTGTATCCGCCGTAGCAGGTCACGGGGAGCTGGAGCCTATCCCAGCTGTCTTAGGGTGTGAGGCGGGGGACACTCCGGGTACGACGCCGGTGCACCGTGGAGCTACACAAAGACAGACAACCACGCACGCACTAAGTGCAATTAACTCACACACTATGTGCAATTAACCTAAAGCGCATGTTTTTGGAGGTGGGAGGAAGTCATACGTGTGACTATTTGGATAGTAAAAAAAAGTAATTTCGCTTCGGGGATCATTAAAGGACCGACTTGTTTATAATAACATGCTGGAGTCTAAAACGTCAGAACACTGTCACGAGGATTTCTGTTGTCACAAGAAGTCCCGTACTGCAGCTTTAAGGATCCGTCCCCCCACCAGGGCCGGTCTGGAACACGGTCAGAGGGATCATGGAGATGCTACCCTTTAGTAACGTACCCCCCAGCAGTGGATTGGTGGACAGTTTTAGCTGACCATGGACTTGGCACAGACCAAAAGGAGGAACTTGAAACATTATAAAGGTCACTGACTGACTACTTCTGATGTCAACCACTGCTTTAGACCACAATGGATTCCTACGAATACAAAAACTTTACTTAGAACATCTGACAAAAATGGTACAAACTCAGTGACTTCATTTTCACATTTTCCTTCATCAAAAGCAGATTTAGCCCTCCTGACTACGGTACAGACGTGTAGGCCACAGGTAAAACTTTATGTGCACTGAAGTCAGCAAACTGTAATGAAATTAGCCAAGTATGCACATTGAAAAAATTTCAGCAGGGATATTAAAAGTTGACTCACTTATTCAAACCGTTTCCTTCTTCAATGGGCTCACAGGCAACAATAAAAACAAAGTGTGTTAATTAAAGTTAAGGGTTGACAGCCACGCCCAGCTATCAGATCATTCAAGGTTAGCTTCTGTGACTGTGACCCAATCAACAACACCCGGTGACGTTAGCACAAAAGTCCCAACGTCAAAGCGCTCACTGCTGCTCAACACTGGTCCAACAGCAAACCGCATGAACAACGCTGCTTCTTTACATCCGTCTTTAGATCGGTTGAAGGCGCTGGCTCACAGGGATTAGCACAACATCCCATACAGTACAGTCATCAAGTCAGGGGTGTGTGAAAGTACTGACACCCCGGGGGTATAACATTATGCCTTCATTCTGACACAGTTTATGCTTTGTTTGTGTAGTGTTGTCATCAGTCTCTCTCTGTACAGACTGAGCAGATAACATGAAATACCTATTCAATCAGAACTTCTGTAGTGAGTGTGTATTGCATCATCACATTCCTGTCGTGTCACCTTTTACACCCTTTTCACAAGTTTCTTATTATAAAACAGCTGGAAGTAATTCAAAATGACTTGACGCAACAACTCATAAAACTAATCTCAACACATGTGAGCTATCCTTCAGGCGTTGCTGTTTCATTTCAAGACGATCACCAAACACAGCAGGACGCAGGATATTTACAACCTCTTATTTCTCACCTACAGAGATGTGTCTGGATGTGCCGAAGAAGGTGTAGAGCAGGACTGGGTAGAACGAGGAGTACAGGCCATAAACTGGAGGCACAGCTGCCAGCATAGCATAGGCCAGGCCTGCAGGACAGAGAACAAGGGCAGGTGTAAATAAACTGAATGTTCCCAGAAGCAAAAAGGTTACATTACAACCTCAGAGTCCCAGACGTGTCAAAACAGACTCAGTGTGAAGCCAAAAGCAGAGTCCCAGGCGCCGGCAGCTGGCCTTTCACACATTTAAGCCACATGACTTTACTACTGTAGAAAGCCTCTAAACACATGACCCTGTAGGCTTCATTCATCAGAACAGGCAAACATGTAGGTGTCCCTTCTTCCAGAGAAGAAACGACAGAGCCCAAAACGTACGGTATGTGTAATCAGGGATGCATATGAACAAGCCTTTGGGCCCTGACCTTGGGGGAGCTGCACGACGCCGGTGCTGAGACCTGAGACCACGTCTGACAACAGGTACTGCTTGACTGGATAGGACGGCAGCCAAGTCAGAATAGGAAGGAAGCTAAAGACCGCCGCCCTGGCCCTTGCTGATGAACACCTGTGAAAAGAAATCAATGGATTAATTTCTGATCAGCTTTTAAATCACTTTGTATTAAATAGTAAACTAATTCTGATTTTTTTTTAGCCCCTTTAGGACAACTTTCACTCAAATCTTATTGCTCCTCAGTTGCAGATTATGACTCCCTCCAAAACATATGAGAGAGAGAGAGAGGTGTAAGAAGAGGTTTATGGATGTAGTGAAAGAGGACATGAAGGTAGTTGGTGTGAGAGAAGAGGATGCAGAAGACAGGGTTAGATGGAGGCAATTGATTCGCTGTGGCGACCTCTGAAGGGAAAAGCCCAAAGGAAAAGAAGAAGAAGAAGAGGTGTTTGTTGATTCTGTGGCTTCTACTCATTCAAACTTGTTTAGATCAGATATGATCCAACATGTTTCCTTTTGAAAATGTCACCTGACATCCATCTAAGCACTTGTGTACATATAAATGTAGCACCATATTTATGGGTAAACATTTTCTTATACAACAAAATCCCTGTGAGAAATGGACGTGTTATTCTGAGGAAGTTAAAGTCACTGATTAGAGTCACATAATGAACATGTTCACACCGACTTTTACAGAAAAGACCAATTCAGACAAGGACTTCACCGCCCCATCACTACATCACTGTGGTAGAGACTGGCAGCTGAATGCTGAAACATTAACTCCATTAAAAACGTTTTCTGAACAAGTGTTTTAAATGAGTTTAACTGCTCAGCGCAAACACATCCAAACCTGTGGTCTTCCATTAATGGTTGACTATAGCTGCATTCATTTGTTAGTCAGAAGAAAATTGAGTTTCAGTAAGCACGTGATTTGCTGTTTTTATTTTAGTTTAATCAACTTTGGCAAATTTAATGAAAACCATAATTGTTCTTTTTTTTAATTCAATTTCATACTTCAATTCAAGCATTAACATTATTGAAATAGAGGCACGAAAATGTGTAGGTCGAGGTAAAATTCTGAATTCAGGGATGTCATGGGATGTTGCAGTCTCCGACTACCTTGTTCTTTTTTTTAACTGTTTGGTTTGAGAAATACTGAGTTGAACAACCCAGGTTCAACTTACCGGAAGTGTTGTGCCAGCCTTTGCCTGAGGGAGCTGGACTTTTCTTTACGGTGCAGAAGACGTGACCTGATGAGCGTTTCATTGTAGACAGGACGCTCTATCCGGTACATCAGCTGAGACTCTGCGTCCACCTGAGCTGTAGCTTCTTCTTGCTCTCTCACAGAGGCAGGAGGGCTGATGGCATTGACAACGTGATTCTCCGACATTGTTTCTCCTTCCATCAGTGTCCTGATCCATATATGTTCAGCTCCAAATAATTTTTTCTACACTGCAATGAAAGATAAAGGAAAAAACCAAAGAACATTTAAAGTAATTAAATTTACATTCAAAGTAGAACAGCTCAGCAGGGATTAAGTCAATCTAGGCCTATCCAAAATCAAACTCAAAGACCTGTAACTATACAGGCAAGACTACCCCCTATATACATCTGGTGGACTCTGATCCACATAATACCTTAATGGGGTTGAATGGTTCCCAAGATAAATTCTCCCAACGAAGTCATTCTATATAATCACGCCAACAAATCAAACAGCAAATCAGACAAACTTGTCATTTGCACTATCATACAAATAATGTGGATCTCAGTTGAGTGATGACTTTCACAGTTTGACATAGACAGCTTCTTTTACCCCTCTCTCAAACCTGATGTCGTCACTGGCCAAGCTATGTACATAGTTATCTCCAAACGAATGGCCGTTGTCCTTCAGGTGCAGCTACCCTGAGGCGTTTCATCCTGTCCTATGTTGCACCATCCGCTGGTGCAAGTAGGTGCAGTTCATTGGGGATCCAAAACAACCACTGCAAACCAGAGTGTGGAGTGGTTCTGGAACTGAAAAAAGCCTCTAAGATGCAACACATTTAAGCTTTTCTTCCAAATCCAGTTGACTTTATCTGACACAGAGCTCCACCATTACCTAGAAGACTGATTTAAGCATTACTTATGGGAATGTTAAAGTACAGAACCATATATAACATTCCATTCATATACTGGGGGGAAGGGTCCTTCATTGCCTGGGGCCCCTCTGGCCCGAGGCTCATCTCCTCACAACATTTCATCCCAATCCCTTTGCAAATGTTTGGAATGTAAAAACAAATGTATAAATACAATAAATCAGTAACGTTTAGAGGCAAGCACATACGAACGATGTATCGTGGGGTTTTTTCGTCAATGACATCCTGTTGGTATTAGATAGCTAAAATAAGATTGTATATACATAATTAAGCAATGCTAACTTTTTATTTTCTGTTTTTTGTTTAAAGTGGGAAACGTGGTTATGTTATATTTACTTGTGAATTTCTAAATATAATGAACCTGAAAGGTACAACTGAACAAGGACTATTCTTCAAAAAGAACATAACTGAAAAACTTGGTCTAAAAGTTTACTGTGATGCAAGTTGGGCATCAAATGAGATGGACAGACGTAGTACATCAGGATATTGTTCAAGTCTATGTGAAGGAAGTTCACTTATTTCATGGAAAATGAGAAAACAACAGACAGTAGCTCTCTCTACCTGTGAAGCAGAGTACATAGCTGTAACTTCAGCTATACAGGAGTGTCTTTACATAGAACAGCTACTAAAAGATTTGGATAGTTACAACTATGCCAAAACAACTGTGTACGAAGACAACCAGGGTAAAATAGCACTTGCGAAGAATCCTGTCAAAAGACAGAGATGTAAACACATCGACGTAAAATATCATTATATCAGAAGTGTTGTAACCACTGGAAAGGTTATATTGGACTACTGCCCTACTGACCAAATGATCGCTGATGTTTTGACAAAGCCAGCTACCAAACAAAAGTTAAAAGGTTTCGCACAGAAACTGTTTGGCATTTAAAAGTATGATTGTGTTAATGCGATATAATGCCACCGTAAATGTTTTACCCAGAGAGCTAACAGCGAGTGGGGTGTTAAATATTTGTTTTCTAACGTTCTTACTCTCTGTGTAAAAGACGCTTTTAATTTGTAGGATGTATGACGTCACTTTTTCATTCTACTTTCTTATCGGTGTTTATAGACAAGCTGTCGTTCCGCTGTGTGACCCACTAAAAGGTTGTTCAATAAAAATGCCCGGGAGAGGTTAAGAGAGCACGACTGACATCTTAGTTCTTTTGCACTCCAAGAAGTCATTTCTTCCACCTGCACGCCTTAACAGGTTATGGGCCCAGAAACCCAGACACATGGGCAACATTGAGCCGACGGAATGACAGGATGAAAGGTGAGCAAGGGCGAATATAAGCCGAACAAATATTAACAGTCACGGAGGTAAAGCTAATGTTAAGTATTAGACGGAGCTTACTACAGACGCTCAGCAAATGAACGTTAGTGCATATTCTAAGAAGTAACAGAGACGTATTACTCGAGCTAACGAACTGATTTAGCAAAGTACCAGCTAAATTTAAGCACGCAGAAAGAAAAATGGCAACATGTGCTTCTGGACTCCTGTCACCGCAAATGTTCTTCGATGGATCTGAAGAAAAGTACAACCTTTGGGAAACAAGATTTTTGGGACATTTACACACTCTAAAGTTGAAAGAAACTATTTTACATGAACCAGCTAGTGAGTAGCAGAGAGAAGCAGACAGAATAAAGAATCCAGATTGCTATGCTGAGTTGATTGGGCTAATTGACGACAAAAGCCTGTCGTTAATCAGACACGATGCTACAGATGACGGCATAAAAGCATTGAAAATACTGAGATAACATCACTCAGGTAAAAGCAAACCCCATATCATAAACCTGTACACATCCTTGACAAAGCTGCGGAAGGCAGACAACGAGTCAACTACGGACTACATCATCAGAGCAGAGAACCTGATTACAGCTCTACGTGGTGCCGGTGAGACTCTCAGTGATGGTTTTATCATAGCCATGATTCTTGGTGGTTTACCAGATCCCTACAAGCCACTAGCTATCCATATAACGCAAAATGAGGATAATGTGACATTTGCCGATTTCAAAAGAAGATTACGAATATATGAGAAATCATAAAAATGAGCACAACTGAGACCACAGATAACGTGATTGAAAACGGATGCAAAGCATGAGAGAAATGTCCAAAAGAAGTACACCAACAACCAAGGAAAAGCTGAAGATGCAAATATGACAGGCTTTAGGTGCGGAATAAAAGGACATAGAGCAAGGAAATGTACCCGAAAAGTGTGGTGCAACTTTTGTACAAGCAACACACATCAAGAGTCCTTGTGTAAAAAGAAAGATAAACAGGACAATGGAAGAAAAGTCATAGATGAAGAAGCACATGACTACCTCTTCAAAGCTACACAAGCCAAAGATGATGATTCAAACCCCAAAGTAAACATCAAAGGCATTATGGTGGATGCAGGAGCAACATCCCACATCATGAATGACAAACAGGTTTGTAGACTTTGACAGCACTTTTCAACCAGACACATTCAGTGGATCTTGCTGATGGGACACGTTGCAGTGGAATGGTCAAAGGCAGAGGAACTGCGATGATACTTCTCCTGGACAGCGATGGACGAGAGTGCAGAGCACAGCTGCGTGATGCTCTGTATATGCCTTCATACCCTCACAACATATTTTCAGTGTCACGAGCTACTGGTGGAGGAGCAACAGTAACCTTCAAGCGAGGAGACAGTAACATGGTCACCAAGGATGGTAACAGATTTAGCATTCATGAATATGAAAAGCTGTATTACCTATCTACTGTTAATGATACTGACCAGTGTAAGGTGTGCCATGATATACAAACCTGGCATGAGATTGTTGGACATTGTAATTTTCAGGATGAAATCAAACTTCAAAGTGTAGTAAAAGGTATGGACATTAAGGGAAGTGCAGTGAAGTCAGATCAGATGTGTGAAATCTGTACACAAGGCCTGTTTACTCAAACGAGAAGTAGGGAGCCAGACAATAAAGCAAAGAAGCCCTTAGAACTTAAACATACAGACCTGGCAGGCCCAATGAAAACAACAATTAAGGAATGGTACAAGTATACACAGTCTTTTACCGATGATTATTCAGGTGCAATTCGAGTGTATTTTCTCAAGTCAAAAAGTGATGCAGTACCTGCTACAGAAAGGTTTTTAGCTGACGTATCACCCTACGGTGAGGTCAAGTGCATACGTTCAGACAACGGCACCAAGTTTACCAATAGAGACTTTCAGATGTTGTTCAGAAGGAACAAAATTAGACACGAGACATCTGCACCTTACTCGCCACACCAAAATGGCACAGCAGAACGAGGATGGCGAACTCTCTATGACATGGCTAAATGCTTACTGTTAGAGAGCAAGTTACCAGACTCAATGTGGAACTATGCTATTCAGACAGCTGCCCATGTAAGAAATTGGTGTTACAACAGATGAACAAAGAAAACTGCTTACGAGTTACTGACAGGAAAATTACCAAATATATCACAAATGCAAAAATTTGGATTAACATGTTTTGGATACATACATGACAAGGGCAAGTTAGATTCCAGATGTGAACAAGGCATTTTTGTAGGTTACGATAAAAATAGCCCAGCCTATCTGGTATACTATCCTGACACAGAAAAGGTTCAAAAACACAGGTTGGTGAAATTCTCCAACAAAGCAAGTAGAGAAAGGGAAACTCAGACTGCAGACTTATAAGCAGGATTTGACAATGAAAACAGAGATAATGCACTTTGTGATATACGAGAGAAAAAGGAAGAAACAGCTCAACTGGAAAATCCTACAGAAAAGAGCACTGAGACTTCAAATGAGCAAGCAGGGACTGAACAAGCAGAAGCTAATGCTGAAAGTTTGATCTGGAGAAATCCACAAAGAACAAAACACAAACCAGCCTATCTACAAGATTTTGAAACAGATGACACCATGGACGAATTACATACTTGTGTTATTTCTGTTATTGAGCAGTGTGTGACATACCAACAACATACTAAGAGGCGATGTTGTCATCCAAGTGAAGACAGTGGAAAAGCGCTTTGGATGATGAGATGCGTTCACTGGAGGAAAATAAGACATTTTATCTGACCCAGATGCCACCAGGTAAACAAGCTCTAGGAGGGAGATGGGTCTATGCTCTTAAAATGGGCTCAGACGGAAATGACAAATATAAGGCAAGGTTTGTAGCTAGAGGATACAACCAGAATAAAGGAACGGACTATGAAGAGACATTCTCACCCACAGCTGACATGACAAGTGTCAGAATTCTCATGCAGAAAACAGCACAGGAGAACTTGTTCTTGCATCAGATGGATGTCAAGACAGCGGTATCTACATGCATCCATTGACTGGGAGATTTACATAGAGCAACCAGAAGGTTATGAGAAACAATCAAAAACAGGTGAAAAACTGGTATGTAAACTAAATAAATCTTTGTATGGACTCAAGCAATCAGGCAGAAACTGGAATACTGTGTTACACACATATCTATGTGAAAATGATTTTGTGCAAAATGCTGCAGATCATTGTGTGTATACAGGGGAAAGGCATGATGAAAAGCTAATCCTGATAGTATGGGTAGATGACTTTATTCTACCAGCTAACAATGAAAAGGCAATGCATGAGGTGAAAAGGATGCTCACTCAAAGGCTCAAAATGAAAGAGTTGGGAAAATTGAAACATTTCATGGGAATACATTTCAAACAAACAAATGGACAAGTCAGAATGTCACAAGAGAGATATGTGAGAAAGATATTAAAAAGGTTTGGAATGCAGAACTGTAAACAGAGATAAACTCCCTGTGAACCAAAACTGGATTATACAGAAAATGCAGAAAAGTTGAAACAAGAGTACAGAGAGGCAGTGGGAGGTTTGATTTACTTATCCACATGTACCAGACCTGACATTAACTTTGTTGTCGGTAAACTTTCTCAACACTTTCGTGAACCAACTGTGGAAAATTGGAAAACAGAATACAGAAAATTGGAACAACATGTATTCAGGTATCTTAAAGGTACAAATGAACAAGGACTATTCTCCAAAAAGAACACAACTGAAAAACTTGCTCTAAAAGTTCCCTGTGATGCAAATTGGGCATCAAATGAGATGGACGGACGTAGTACGTCAGGATATTGTTCAAGTCTATGTGAAGGAAGTTCACTTATTTCATGGAAAATGAGAAAACAACAGACAGTAGCTCTCTCTACCTGGGGGCTGTAACTTCAGATATACAGGAGTGTCTTTACATAGAACAGCTACTATAAGATTTGTATAGTTACAACTATAGCACTTGTGAAGAATCCTGTCAATAGACAGAGATGTAAACACATCGACGTAAAAACATCATTATATCAGAAGTGTTGTAACCACTGGAGAGGTTATAATGGACTGATGCTTTGACTAATTCAGCTGCCAAACAAAAGTTAAAAGGTTTCGCACACAAACTGTTTGGCATTTAAAAGTGTGATTGTGTTAATGAGATCCAATGCCACCGTAAATGTTTTACCCAGAGAGCTAACAGCGAGTGGGGTGTTAAATATTTGTTTTATAACGCTCTTACTCTCTGTGTAAAAGAGGCTTTTAATTTGTAGGATGTATGACGTCACTTTTCCATTCTACTTTCCCATTGGTGCTCATCGTCGGCCGTCGTTCCGCTGTGTGACCCGCTAAAAGGTTGTTCACGAAAAGATGGAGAGGTTAAGAGAACACGGCTGACATCTTAGTTCTTTTTCACTCCAAGAAGTCATTTCTTCCACCTGCACGCCTTAACAAATAACAATAATGTTTTTATCAACAGCTCTCACAAGATAAATCTCGGTGACAACCCAGCCCCCGTTTCCCCTCTGACGCCCGTTCGCTAGCGACATCTTGACAACGACTCGGTAACAATCAGTAATAATCATTTCTATTCCATCCGAGCCGTGTTGTTCAGTCGTGGGGACAACCCCACGTCCGTCCACACATTACCCATCCGGTACCTGTGGGAGTGTCCCCCGCTCCTCGGCCAGGACAGGACGCTATAACGTGAAGATGCTAGCTGTGACCCTCTCCTCCTCGGTCCTCCGGCTCCCGGGATGCTGCCGTCTGAAGATAGATTGACGCGTCCGTCAGTTAGACTTTAACCAGCTCAATGTCGCTCAGGGACGGCGGCAGGGGCTTGTGACGGCCCAGAGCTGCTCCGTGCGAGAAGAGGACTCACTCAATGTTCGCGTTCCTTCACTGTTTCCGGTCCGCACGCGACTGTTGGAGTCTCACGCATGCGCTGTGCTCTTTAAAGCAGGCCGCAGTAGTTCTAAACGCTTTGTTACAGCCAGGACAGCACAGTATTCACATATTTCAAATACTAATGCAGTAGATGCATTTATTTAAAAGATATATGTACTGCCTGTTGGAGACAGACTTGTTCAGCAAGTTCCTGTACTGTGCATGCATATTGTTTGAAACAAAAGGTCTTCCGGCTGGGAGCAGAAATACTTTCCATATTAGACGTGTCACCATACAGACACCCAGTAAGTTATTCCCGGCTTTTGTTTGTTTTGTTTGTTTGTTTTTTGTATTATCATGAATTTTTTTAAAACAGGTTTTTTTTGCTAATTCAAAAAGATGTCCTCCATTGGATAAATAAAAAATGCAAAGTATTTATGGATTATGAACTAAAAGGAACCAAAACTATCCAGTGTTGAACACGTCTTTACTGATATGAAGTATGACAGTTTTCCTAATACAGTATAGCTAAATTCTTATTTTGCCTCTTCTAGAGCAACTGGTTTTGTATGAAGTAAAGAAGTTAGTTTTCATTGGTTGACATCGATGCCTGTTGATTGTTTCACATATTTTTGTTCATGATTAATTGGTATAAATGATGTTTCAACAAACATTCACCGGCCGCCTTATGAGTGACAACGTGTACTTTGCACTTTTACACTATCATGTTTATCAACTATAGCTTAGTCTCCACCGACGCAGTTGTTTGCTTTTTTTTTGATGGAATAATATAAACTGTCCAGTTTTTTTCAGGGACAGAAACAACATCGGTATGTTGTCGTCGAACACGTGCCTGACCTCAGTCTATGGAGGAATCCCATCATCAAGTGTTCGTAAACTCATGTCAGAGTGAGAGCTCTGTATGTCTGTGGATCTTTGAGTGGCGGAGGAGGAGGAGGAGGAGGAGGTCAACGCGCTGGATGATGAAAGTTTAGTGATGTTTTC
This sequence comes from Antennarius striatus, assembly GCF_040054535.1. Taxonomy (NCBI): domain Eukaryota; kingdom Metazoa; phylum Chordata; class Actinopteri; order Lophiiformes; family Antennariidae; genus Antennarius; species Antennarius striatus. The sequence goes on along the minus strand of NC_090797.1, from coordinate 13,835,628 downwards.
ACCGTCAGAATCCACGGGCTCCCTCTGGTGCTGTTTGTTCTGTATGACACTCAAAAATTAACAAAGGAAACCTTGCCTTCAGCATCTGTTGAAAGAATGATTAAAAAGTTCTTCTCTAACTTTCGCCCCTCAGATGAACTGTTTCTTTCAGTATAAATTGAAAGTTGAATTTATTTATTTTTCAAATTATGTTACAAGAAATTTGATGTTTTTGTATCCAAAATGTTATGATAAAGTGAAGGAATAAGGATTTGTTTACGCACTTCTCAACATAAATCCTCAAGTTTTCTTGTTTGTTTTGTGTATAAGTAGGGCTGGTTTCCACTGTACAACCTTGTTTTGTAAAAAGATGAATAAATTACCCTTGACTTTTAAATAAACCTAAAAACACATTGACCTGAATCTGGAAACTGGTGTGTTTTTCTGATCTTGTGACAAATACCTTGAAGAAGGACATACCAGCAGTATGGTTCGAATGTGGTTAATCTCCAAATGTTTAATGGCCTCCAAGGGGGGGGGGGCTCCAGCAGAACAGCAAAAGCGAGACCGACCGTTGGAACAGATAATACGCAGAAGAAGACGCTAACATAGTTTACCTGTGTTTTGAACAGGCATTTGATGGAAAACACGTGAAGAAAGCCACATGATGCAGCTTTTGAAGACGATCGATCTGGCTGTGCTGCATGTAAGCATGGCATCAATGAATTGATGGTAGGACGTTGGAGACGCCAATGAACTCAATTATAAAATAATAAGATTCAATAAATGCTTTCATAGTAATAACAAGAAACATCACCAAAATACATCAAAAGTAAAAATGTTTTAAAAAATTCTGGACAAGATCTGTGAGACCTTCCAGTCCTCTGATGACTCTCCATCCTCATCCTGATGAACTCCCACTAGAAGGAAATGTTCTCATTAATGATAAATGTCATGGCAGGTCAGAACACAGAAAGAAGCAGTAAATATACTTCACTGAATCTCAATATTAATAATCCACCTTGGAATGCATTGTCTTTTTTATCATGCATTCTTTTTTTTCCTCCTTGTTCACGCATCTCGGCAGCAACGCCGATCTGAGGCCTCTGAACGGCGCCAGTGCTCACCGGGTGGGAGCACTTCCTGTCTTTTGTCCTCACTTTGATATATATTTAGTTTGGCCTAATCGCATTGTCATCTCCGGTAAGTAATTCAGCAGATGTGTGCTGCCAGAAACAATAGTGATCAGTGGGGGCTGTGCATTGAATTAATCTGCAACAACAAAAAACTACATCCTCTTTACAGATGTGTGCTGTTAGCATTAAAGGTGAGTAAACTGTGCCAGGAAAATGACCATTGTATTTACTTTATAATGTATAATTTCCTTATCTCATGATTAATGATCCAAATACTGGATTTTGACCTCTGAATTCTAAGCTTGCTGAAAACACTCCAATATGACTGAACTCCTTTAAATCACAGTTTTCTTACCCAGGATGCAGCTGGAGCCAAACACTGAAGCCCTTATCCTGACGTGTGATTGAATTTCAGAAGCATTAGACTCAGTGTGGATATTTAACTCAGCAGTCTTTTACATTTGGGAGTAATTTTGTATAATATATGCATTCATTAAAGGTTTAAGAAACACAAGCTGTAATTTTGGTAATACAATTAAAGGTGAGACATCAGTGCTTTCTTATTACATATTATAGTATCTAATGACTGCTACCACAAGGAACCACTAGGAAGCTTATTTCTTCAGTCAGGGAGCAGATAGATCATTTTATTGATTAAATTACAGATTTGATCTGCATCACTTCCTCATGATAAAACTCTTCTTAAAGTTGTTTCTAATAGTTGTTCAAACAATTACTGTATGTTGATTTTCCAGGCATAATACATATAAATATACACATTGGTATTAAAGACATGAAGAACAAAACTCTCAGCTTAATAATTGTTGTTGGTAGGATTTATGCACCATTTCCCAAAACACTTCTTTTGTATTGTGATTTATAGCTCCAAGGGTGGAGTGTGTGTCTGAAAGTAGTTAATTCTGGCTGTAAAAACGTGCACGCACGCACACACACACACACACATACACACATACACACACACACACACACACACACACACACACGCACACACAAATACGCAGGACGTCATCAAGTAGGTGTAGACATGAATATCCCCTCACCTTAAACATCTAAACATCTGTTATCGTTTCATTTGTCGAACAGAATTCAGGCCTCTAAACATAACTTTGTATTGTTATGCTTTTTTTATTAGTTTCTTACAGTTTTTCCCACATAATCCCAAGTGAACAGTATTTGTCAAATAAATTCCATGAAACTAACTGACACCAAGAGGTTGCAACATCAAAATTATTTAATTGTATGTCTGTTTTAAGGGTAAATGTATGTGTCTGTTCTGACTAATGGTTTCTGTGAATGAATCATCATTGTAGACATTCCTGAGATCAATCATCTCTGTTATTCAAGGAACCACATCAAGCAGGAGCTTCCTGCAACACCACTTAAGTGGAGTGTGTGTGTCGAGGATTCGGACACACACGAAAGCCAAATGATGAAACACCATTTGTCCTCCTGTAACGACCGCATGCATGAACTTCTAATTTCCTCCCTGTTCTAATATTTATTATTCCGATTACCTTTTTGCGGCTATTATGTCCAAATTAGAGAGTGTCTACATCTTTTGTTCAAAACAACATATTTAGTAACATTTAAGTTTAAAAAAAAAAGCATGCTAAACAGTAAACAAAAAAAAGACATTTTTCATACTGACAGGTGTTGACACCCGACAAACTTTTTTTTTTTTGTTCAGGAAGAAGCTGAAAAAACATGTTGAAACAACACATTTTTCCTGCTACAAATCAAATCTGGTGAATTAACATTAACAAAATGCAACTTTTATTAATAACATACTGGCAGATGAACGTCATTAGTATTACTACTAGCCTGTGTTACCTGATGTAAGCTAAACCTAAATTCATTAATGACTTACTTGTTTTGTTTCTCACTGATTTTGAAGTATTATGAAGAAATTCTTTGCATTTGCTAAATATTATGCTTTCTTGGCAGTGAGTTGTATTTGCAGACGTTCCCTGACATTTTGGCAGAATTATGTTGTGTATGAAACTACTGTACCTTTGTTACTTTTATTGTTTGCACTTGATATTGATTTCTCCTTGCTCACATTAACTTTGGACCATACCAGACATTGATATTGTTTTGCTAACAGTAGTTTGTTCTCAAACACTGACGGTGAAGTTCTGTGTCATGTTCGCTCGATAGAATGAATCACAGCTACCGACATTCTCCAATGAACAGATTTTTCACACCAGCTCAAAAAGACGTGTGAAGTCTCATTTTTGTTGGGATACCTGTTCAACTTTTACTGACCAACGTTCCAGAAGAGGGGAAACCTCAAAAGCTACACTTTAAAGAAACTTGTTGACTGTTTCATGACTTTTCTGCACCAGTAAGTCACATTTTAATCTTGCATCTTCATGTCAAATAAATTTCAACAATTGATGCAAAGGATTTTAAACTTTAGAGTTTCATTGTTATTGGAGACAAAAAATGCATTTGATGTTTGCTGTCAGCATTATGATTAATCTCTGATTACATCCACCCACAATCTCAGATGTGAGATAGGAAAATAGCTCTGTTGTCTGCCGGAATTATCTCCACGGGTGGCTGTCGCTGTTTATGGCTCGTGATGGGTTTAAAGTCTGTGCCATAAAAAACACCTTTCATGTTTTTAGCCTGAGTTGCTAATGTTTGTTGCAATCAAAGATTTTAATGGACAAAAATTTGAATGAGGATCTATCCTGAACTTGATCTTATGTTTTATGTTATAGCTCTCCCTCTGGACAAAAAATACCATATAAGTAGAGTTGCAAGGCGTTATTAATAACTGTAAATCAGATGTGAGCATATTTGCAGTATTACAACTGTGTCCGTGTGAGTTTTATCTGATATTAATACTGTCCCAAAAGATTTTTCTATGTAGCACAAAGCTTTCATTCTTTTGGTAGCAGCCATTTAGTCATGTTGGATAAGGAGAAGCACCCGTGTCATTAATCAGACGACCGGCGGCTCAGGGACCTTGTGTGGTTCATGTTGACTCTGTCATGACTCTCTCATGGTTTCTTTCACCACCCGTCCTCTCCGGTTGTTTCATTTTGTCTTTCATTCATTCATAGTTTATTTGTTGTTGTCATTCATGTCATATGGACATGAATCTAATATGCATCCATTCTAAGAAGAAAAATGAAATGTCTCACATCTGATTTGGAAACCTCAAAGGCCAAGAAAATCAGATTTGTGTAAAGTTAAAGTGAAAATGAGTCATTTCAGCCTGATAATGTGAACATAGTCTGGTGTAGAACAGAGATAATGTTAATGATATTGGTGATAGCAGTTCTTTAATGAGATAAAGATCTATTTGAACTAACAGAAACTAAATAGTTTAACCACAGCCTGTTGCTGATTTATCAAGAATACATTCATTGAAATAATTTCCAGCATCCATCCAGTTTTATTACCTTCAAGTGGTGCTGCTGTAACATTAGTATGGATTCATAATTTTGTAGTAAGTGGTTTCAACCATGTTTGGCTGGGCTAGTTGGATCTCTATGTTGAATAAAGTCAGCTTTATTCTTCAGTTCTAATGAGGCCTTTTCAAGCTTTTCCTACGCGTCCAGTTGACTTTATTCAACACAGACATCCTGACAGTCTCCACAGACCTGATGAGTGATGTCTGCAGGATCATCACTTCACACCAGATTGTTTTCAGGACTCATGCAGATCTTACAAAATGAAACTAGAAAATTAGGCCGTCAGAGAATGCAACATCCTGTGACACCCCTGAATCCAACATTTTAACCTGACTTCCTTTCATAGGTCAGACTCATTTAATAAAAGACCCATGATCCAACATATAACTGGTGCATTCTATTTGTAATGAGGTTTCACAAATGTGTACCTAAAAAGGTATAAAAGGGAAAATGTGACCTTGACCTAGTTTTTCAAGGTCAAGGTTGTGACCTAATTTTCATTCCCTTGCCTCCCTGAATATAACGCCTTTTGTTTCGTATTTTTTTTAATCTTATCTGGTTCCTAAGATATGTGCAAAAATATCTCAGGATAAAAAAAATATCTGTGCTTTGATCTATGGTCTTGAGATCAAAGCACTAGCTTTGATCTATGGTCTTACTCACACTGGCCTTCTCCCTCCCTCGTCGTTCTATCTTATCCGGTTCTTGAGTTGAAATTTGACCTTGACCTAGTTTTCTCAAGGTCAAGGTCATCATCTCATTTTTATCCCCTTTGCTGCCCGAGTCATGTGCTTTTTGTTTCATCTTTCTATCTGCGACGGTTGTGAAGATATTTGGTTGACAGACAAACGGACGAACGCACAAACACTGACAATTACAATACATCAACACTTTGAAGCGGGATGTAATAATACACAAAATATACAATTATTAGCACCGCATGCTAATATGATATTATGCTGTAGTTAAAACGAAATAATATTATATTGTAGTTAAAACGAACACATTTTTATAAGCATATACTGACTCTATGAGCTCGTATGTACTTATAGATTGTTTTAGTATGTAATGAGAAGACACTGGTACACTGGACATTCTCTCGTCATGCAGTGAGAGATCATTTACTTTGAGTTGTGTTACTCAGAAGATGGAAATGATGAAGTAAGAACTGACTCTCTGACTGTATGATAAAAACAACCTGATGATGAGTTTTACAGCTCTCCTCTTTTATTTGTCCTCAGATGCACTTTGGTCATCAGAGCATAAAGATTTTATTGCCAGTGTTTTCATTCTGGTTTTACTTTATGTTATTTAAAGAGATACTCTAATTTAGTGTTAAGATTCCACAAATAAGAAAAAAATCTAAATTTTAAAGACAAATGCTGATATTTGCTGACTTTTAGTCAGTGAGTCAAGGATCTTAAATTTACCACAATGAAACTCAAAATTGTATTCATAAAATGTATTAATGAAAGTAAAACCTTGTTTCTTATAAAGTGACAGAATGTGATAATTTCCTAAACCTTCTTGACATTAATTACAAAACAATTCAAAAACAACGCTTCAAGATTTACTTCATCTTGTTCTAGATTTTATGTGGCAACACATCTCTTTAAGTTGTGAAAATAAATAAAATAAAATAAAAAAATCACCTGATTTGATCATTTTGCTATAAAATTAGTTCAATGTTGTCACCTGAAAGTTCACAGGTCATTCTCAGGCAGATATGTGGAGCGGTTCAAGGCTCTGTAAAACCATGTGAGGGGAATTTGCCATCTGGAGAACCTGGAGAAATTTCCGTATGTCAGATGTTCTGCCGCTGGACTCAGGAGCCACAATATGGATGGAATCATATTCAGAATGAGTCTATTAAAAAAAAAACAATCAAGTTAATCAGTTTGAGTTTGAATACACTGCTGATCGTTCCGTTGTACTTTTATTGACGTACAACATAATGCCCCCGTCTTATTGTTATAGCTGTACTGCATCATCTCAACTAATTTATTAATGGAAATAATTACACATCAAATGGAAAGCTGTAGACCTTGGTGTTATGATAGCGTTTCATTATTCCAGGATTTATCAGATAATAATCTGTGTGCTGTTATTTATAACGGAGCATGGTGTGAAAGAACAAAGGCTGACCGAGACCGCCCAATAAGAATCACACCACACACTCACACTCACACACACACACACGCACACACACGCACGCACGCACGCACGCACACACAGGCACACACACACACTTTTCCCATGAGCCTGACCTGAACTATGCCTGATCCTGGACAAACAGCAGGACCAGGCATTACTTCCACTTAATTCTCAGTAGACACTCAGATAAGATTTCACTGAACTAGTGAGAAAAGGAATCCCCCCCCTCAACCCAACACACACAAATACACACACGCGCGCACACACACACACACACACACACACACACACACACTCTTTCTGTTTTGTTTTTTCTTTTTTGTTTGGCGTTGCTTTGTTTTGAAGGAAGCCGTCTTTTCCATTATTTCTCTCTTTCATCCAGTGTTTAGTGGAAGAGGTCGGTTCAGTTTTACAATATTTCATGAATCTTAATATTTGGTGTCTTTAAATTTCACACTAATAGGGAATCTGATCATTACTCGCCTTTTTATGACACGCTGGATGATAGTTTGGAGTAAATCTCTCACGTTCTGCAGCTTTTTCCTTGTCCAGACTATTTTTACTCGTGAAGTGCGTGGCAGAACTCTACACCCGACCTCAAGCAGTGTTTCCCATCCTGAAAAGCTACTTGATTTCCACTTCATAACAATGACCCCTCCTGTCCTGCCCCGTCTGTCCTGTCCACATCCTCCCTATCCAGCCCATCAGTACGACATATTCCAAATGCTCTTCGAGGCGGAAAATCTCCACTGTAAGTTGCAGGTTACAGATATCAGTAAGAACAATGGTCAAGGATAAGGCAGGCATCCAGCATTTGTGCGAAACAGGGGCTTCATCGCGATTGCTGTTAATAATTACAGTTGTGATAAGCAGCAGAGGTGGCATTTATTGATGGCAGAGCTGTCTGAGGTCACATTTGATCTTCAGGAGCTGGAGGACGAGGAAGAGACGGCGGGGAGTTTGGATTTGTGACATTGTCAGGTATGTGGGATGAGCTTCTGCACAAATTTACTTTGCTTTGGTTTTTGAGCGTGAATGTGAATTGAGGAGGATCCTCATACGAGGCTGGAATGCTTTGGAGGCACTGATAACGAAATCTCAGAAAAGTCAGGGAGACATTTTAGGGTTAAGATTAGAAAAAAAAATCATCTCAGCTCAAATCCAATGTGTCAGATCCCCGGAGACGGCACAGGCCCTCGCCTGGTTCCGTCTGCATTCAGGGATCTGGACCTTTGTTGCTTGCTGTTGATGTTGTTGGTAAGTGATGTTCAAAAGCGAGACAGGACCTTAATGTGATTAATGGTTCTCAGAGCCACATACAGAGAGCGCAGCGGTCCTCCAGGCAGCAGAGGCCAGATGATGCGTCCAGGAGCGAAGCAGTACGTGGTGGCCCGGCCGCTCTACTCAGAAGACTCTTTTGCTGAGGAGCACGAGAAGATCTACCGGCACCGAAAGACCATCTGGGAACACGTTATTCAGTACTTCACGTGAGAATCCTTTCACTTTAATTTCCTGTCTGCTCTTTGAGTTGTGGTTGGAGCGGCATTAACCCTTAAGATCTGTTCTTTATGTTAGGACGATGAACTTCTGGGAAAAGTAGTCTTCCTTGTTATTTGAGCAGATTTTGTCTCACTCTATTAAATGAAACATTTGTTCTGCTCCACTTTGATCAGTGGTAAAAAAGAGCAGAATAAAACCCTGTGACAGTTAATTATTGTTTGCTCAAAGTATAACCAAAGAATTCCACCTGCTTTTGATTAGAACTGAAGCAAAGATTTCTTTTTCAAACCGTCTCATGAACATTCGTCAGACAAACATCGCTCATGTGTACATATTTATGGTTGATTGTAATACTGATAAACATTCACAGACATAAAATAGAGTTCAGATGAAAATGTTTTGCAAAAACTTGCAAAAAGTAAAATTCAAATGATTTGTCACATGCATTAAAATATTTCTCAGAATTTTACATTTAACAGCAATTTTTGACTTCCACAGGGAATAATTGATTTAAATAATTTAAATTGTTGCAAAATTAACACCACTGGGGAAAAGACCCTGTTTCACATTCATTATTATTATTTTTTTAATTTTTTTAAAAATTATTATTTTTAATTATCATTAATATCCATATATACATTTTCTTGTAGACAAGACGATCGTGATTGTCCTGCATTTTTAGCCACTTTTTCACCTTGCGGGCCATCAACCTGCTGGAGGCAGTGTATTGTGGTTGAACACATAGACAAACAACCACTTATTATTAATATTGTTGATGTTGTTGCTGTACTGATTTTATTTTCCCTATCAGTCAGTTTTCTTATATATTCTACTTTTGATCGGCTATTATCTAGTTGTGATTTATACACCTTGTCCGGCTGATGCTGATGTAAAAAAAACATCTGAAAACACTGCAGTCGCTCTTATTTTTATGTTTTAGTTGTTTTTTTAAGGACCAGACAAACTGAAGTACAGGTTTAGTAGAGATTCTTCTTTAAATTCATCTATTTAACATGAATACTTGTGTTTTTACAGATGTGATGCCAAAAGAGCAAAAAATGTCTTCCTGTCTCTGCTGCCAATCATCGGCTGGATGAAAATCTACCGAATCAAAGAGTGGCTCCTCAGTGACATCGTGTCCGGCGTCAGCACTGGACTTGTAGCCGTTCTGCAAGGTAAGCAGCGACTCTCTGTTTGAATGTAAGTTAAAAAAAATTTTTTAAAGTGCAATAATATAACAGCAACATGCAAGTATCTAAAGGTACAAACTCTGTTAGTCTGGGGTTTTGGAATTATTGCCCTAATTAAAAAAACCACTTTTAATTTGGTTGGTACCAGGAAAAAAATCAGACCATGATGCCCGATTAAATTTGGGTTTCAGTCTTAAGAGTGACAGAATTTAAGAACCAGTGGTCTATCTAATGTATTTTGGACACCTTAAGTAGCATTTGATGAAATCTGCACAGATTGTGCACCAAACTGTACCTTTATTGGAACACGGCGTGTGTTTGTAAGAGTTACACAAGTTTAACTTATTTATATATCACCAGATTATAGTATTTTATTTTATTTTATGTTTTTGGGAGGGGTGGGGCAAACCTCAAACATGCATTGCTATTGGAAACTTTTTCTTCATAAAATACTAACAAATAATGTATGACAATCTCAGCACTGAAGAATATAAATATGTCAACAATTTACATCAGAATAGGGGATTTTATCTCAAATGTTGCTGTTCCACGTAACAATCATAGGTTTCACAGTTTTTTGTGTGTGGAGTGTTGGTCCGGAGCCTCTGCTTCAACGACACTAACCTAATGTCCCTAAGATGCATGTTTTTTCCTTATGATGGGAGGGGGGCCGGAAAAAAAACCCATTCACACACGGAAACATGTAAACTCTACACATTCCCGTGTTGGGAACGCTGGGGTTTGAACCCATGACCTTGTTGCTGTGAGGCCACTGTGCTGCTGTATAACAGAGTATTTGTGCGCCTCAGGTTTGGCTTACTGTCTGCTGGCCAACCTGCCCGCCTGGTACGGACTGTTTTCTGCCTTCTTCCCTGTGGTCATCTACTTCTTCCTGGGCACCTCCAGACACATCTCAGTAGGTGAGGCCGGTGTGTGTGTGTGTGTGTTTCTGTTTCTGGCCCTGTGTTCTCCTGAAGCCACATCTCATCTGCCCCCCACCCCCATTCTCTCCTCCTCTTCACAGGCCCCTTCCCGGTCTTGTGTATGATGATCGGCAGTGTGGTCACAAGAATGGTCCCGGACGGGGATCAGCCCGTCAGCATCAACATCACGGCGTTTGAAAACCTTACCATGGATGATCGGAGGGTGCTGGTGGCGTCGTCTGTCACTTTCCTCGTCGGCATCATGCAGGTGAAACACGTTCACAAGACAAAGTGCTGGAACAGCAGGGATTGTTCAATAGACAAGGTCAGGGTGGCTTTTTTAGGCATATTGTGGTGTAAATCTATTTTATTCCTTAGAACATTTAAACATTGTGTTGATGCTGTTTTAAGTTTTGTATTTGTGTTTGAAGGTTAATATTACATTTGTTATTTTGTATCAGAATTGTTTTGATACCAGTTCTATAAAAACACCAATACTATTTATTGCTCTAACTAAACTGATTTAGGAATACAAATAAATAAATAATCTTTCTAGGCCTTTTTATATACATTAATAGATGGAAAAAATAATGATTATACCTTAAAACTGTATCACAACGTCAAAATGTTTTTTACATGGAGCAAAACAATTTGGAGCAGTTGTGTGGCACAATGGTGACCCAGGCCCTCCAGAGCCTGGGTCCTGCTCGGAGTTTCTTCCTCAATGAGGGAGTTTTCCCCGCCACCGTCGCTTATGCTTGCTCTGGAGGGCTTTGTTGGCTTTCTATCTGTAAAGCGTTTTGAAATGTCTTCAGATGTGATTAAGCGCTATATAAATAAAAGTTGATTGATTGATTGATTTCCACTACAATCTAAAAATAAAAAGGCAGGAGGCTTGCAGGGAATCGGTTGTAGTCCAGGAATAACTCTCTGTAAATCCTCAAATTATTGCTTTCACACAAAGGAAAACAGGTATAAAATGTTACTTCCTTCAGAGTTTGAGGCTTTTGTTACCTGCAGACAGAGTCAGGCTGGTTACTTTTAAATCACTATTCTAAACTAAGCTAACCAGCTACTGACTCTCGCGTGTTATTTAGCATACAGCTGTGAAAACAGCATCACAGGTATCAGTTTGTAATAATTTTTTTTTTTTAATGAATGTGTTAAAACAGGTCAGTTTTCTTGTTTTTTTGGATTTGTTCCACCCTATGTGGATCAAACACACCCCAGAGGTTTCGATCAGACACTAGTTGGGTTACGTTTGAATGGCTCTCAGAAGCTCTCAGAGTTGTGGCTTAACACACACTAATGCACCACTGCATTGCTTGTTAGTTTCCTCACACAAACAAGCGCTTGAATGCATATTAATATAATTTTGCAGTACATGACCTTCATCTTATCATCTGCATTATGAAAACATGATGGTTTGTTTCATACACATCATAAAAACATGCGTGCATCCAAACACAACCGCGAGTGGAAGGCCATTTCTTTCAAGTGTACGCTATTATTTTAGCCCTATAAACAGTAATAATGATAACGCCACATTGGTTGTAACGTTTTATGACTGATCCGTCGATCCAGACCTGAGGTCTTGCTGTAGACTCTGACCTTTCTGCACGCGGACACAAACACCTCATCATCATCACCATGTCCCTGTCTCCTCCAGCTGGCGATGGGCGTCTTTCAGGTGGGCTTTGTCGTCATGTACCTGTCCGAAACTCTGGTGTCCGGCTTCACCACGGCAGCTGCCGTCCACATCCTGGTGTCTCAGCTCAAGTTTGTGTTGGGACTTGAAGTGCGAGGCATCACCGGGATGCTCTCCATCATATATGTGAGCATGAGAGTTCAGAACTCTTGCGGTCGGTGAGACAAGGCCGTTCATCCACTAGACCTGAACGTCATCCTGTTTTTCAGACCCTAGAGATCATTTTCAACAAGATAACCTCCAGCAATGTTTGTGACATCGTGATCTCCTTGGTCATCATAGTGGTGGTGTTCATTGTGAAGGAGCTCAACGATAGGTTCAAATCCAAGCTGCCGGTTCCCATCCCCATAGAGGTTATCATGGTGAGTAGCATTGCACAACGCCATCCTTGTAACTGTTCCTGTAGTCGAGGATACGATAACCTGCCGGTAATATAAACAGTGATAATGATAGCTCTATCTGCTTGTGACATTTTAGGGCTGTGCTGGTGTGGCGAGATGTTGATAGCAATGATTGATCTGATTTATTAGGTCGTTTGTGTCTCTTAAAAGAAAGAGAAAAAAAAAATCATGTCGATCTAAGGAGACAGCTGACGATCTGTCAACCAGCCGTTAATAAATAAATCAGTAAATATCTCTCACATCGACTGTGTTCATGAATCAGTGTTCACCGCCTCGTCTCCTTTCCAGACCATCATTGTGTGTGGAATTTCATACGCGTTTGACTTCAGAACGAGATTTGGTGTCGATGTTGTTGGTCATATTCCAAAAGGGTAAGACGCATGAGGCTCATCTGTCTGTCTGTCTGTCTGTCTGTCTGTCTGTCTGTCTGTCTGTCTGTCTGTCTGTCTGTCTGTCTGTCTGTCTGTCTGTCTGTCTGTCTGTCTGTCTGTCTGTCTGTCTGTCTGTCTGTCTGTCTATCTATCTATCTATCTATCTATCTATCTATCTACCTTCCATTCATCCATCCATCCCTATTTGTTTGTTTGTTTGTTTGTTTGTTTAAGAGCTCTCACTGTCTCACAGACGGCTCAATCGTAGACCGTCTCACTGACAGTCGTTCTGCCACAATGATAAAATTTTATGTATGAATTGGTTGAAAATATTTTGTGATGAGAGACGTGTTTAATTGGAATTCTGGGGACGGGGACTACACGATCCAGACGGCTTTTTACCCATCAGCCCTTTTTTAGGGATGTCGTTAATGTTGCCAATGAGATGAAGGTGGTGAAGTCTGCTGTAATGACATGTGTGGGGGGAAAAAAAAGTTAAAAAACAAAAAAAGCCTGTTGAATACATTTCATCCTTCTGTCTTGGAGGCTTCACCCAGCAGTAAACTGGGTAAACATGTTTTATTTACACATTGCAGTGAGCTGGCGTCTCATCCGGGGTGTTTCCCACCTTTCACCCATAGCCGGCTGGGATGGGCTCCAGCAGACCTGTGACCCACAACGCAGATAAGCAGCTGTAACCCAAACCACAAGAACGGATGGATGTTTTTAATTACTTTATGCAGCAACTAACAAAGTGAAAACCTGTTAATGCAAAACAATTATTAACAAATTTGGAGTCTGGGGGGAGGGGGGGGTTGTAAAGACATTTTTCAAAGTTTTGTATTTATAGCATTGGAAATGTACGCAATGACACTCGATTACCAGCTGGATCTCTAATGAGTGGATTAGATTTCAAATTGTGTCAGCGCTAAATATTTAAAACATAACACACCAGCGTCTGTTTGCAGGTATGAAAATCCGGTACCCCCAGACCTGGAGATCTTCCAGGAAACTGCAGTGGAAGCGTTTCCCATGGCCATCGTGGGCTTTGCTGTTGCCTTCTCTGTGGCGAAAGTTTACTCTGTGAAACACGACTACACTATAGATGGAAACCAGGTATGGAAAATAAGTGTAATTTACGAGAGGAAGAGGCTACTGTGCAGATGTAATCAGGCGTTAGATAAGACGTTTTCCATGTGGATCTGAATGCAGGAGCTGATAGCCTTTGGGGTCAGCAACATCTTTGGAGCTACTTTCAAGTCCTTCGCGGCGAGCACGGCTCTTTCGAGGAGTGCAGTGCAGGAGAGCACAGGTGGAAAGACTCAGGTAAACCACAACAGAAATGGATGTTTGGGTTAACAGTATGATGTATTCGGCGGTTACATTTGGAAGCAGCCAAAACCATCTGTTGATGTAGAAATGGGGCTTTGGGTTGATTGGTTATGGATTTTTGTACTTTTTGTATTTTGATTTTTGTACAGTAAAGAGTGAAGCCCAGCTGATGGTTCTGTGTAGTAAAAAGTTGTGGATGACGTGTTATTAATGGTTAAAATTCCTTCTTTCTTGTTTTTGTTCAACAAAATGAATTCTTAGATAAAAATACTGTACAAAGGTTTGGTTTCACTTTTTAATTTATATTGTTATATTAACCATGGATGTGGAACACCAAAGCAGACATTTTTCATTCAACTTCATATGGTACATGTGTCAAACTCAAGGCCCGGGGGCCAAATGCAGCCCATCACATCATTATATGGGGCCCACGAGAGAATAAAAGGTCTGAGTGTCTAAAAACAAATAGGTCAAAAGTGTGCTTTGACCAAAAACTACATTTCCCACAATGCAGTAATTAAGCACATTTTAACTTTGACAAAAACGTTTTGAAAAAAGTTAACGTCCTATGATATGATGATATTTTTCTTTATTCTCTTGGATAGTTTGATCCTTGATTGATGGAGTTATTTGGGTTTCATAATCTGACAAATTAACAAGTTATGTTATAACAGAGAAACATATTTTTTGCGTGAAACTGTAATGTTTGTAACTTGAATAAGTGATAAATTCAGAGTTATTTAACATTAAGGAGTAGTTACGTTTATTTTACAATAAATTGAGTTACATTTAGTTACATTTATAAGTTACATCTGGCCCTTTGAGGACAACCGTTATGCAGATGAAAATGAGTTTGACCCTCCTGTCTTAAGGTGTTCCGACCAGAAGATCAGACAAACCAGACTGAAACAGGACGGTGAAGCCTGCATACAGCTGAAACCTATTTTAATTAGGTTTGTTTTCAATGCACTGTATGAGGAATAAACAGACACGTTGTTGTTCGTAACACATGGGGGCCCATTGGCTGCAGGAACGTTCTGCTCCCGTTTCCTCAGCAGCCTCAGGTTCTGACGTATGGCACCCCCTCTCCTCCTGTTCATTAACAAACCACTGCCCCCCCCCCAGGTGGCCGGATTGCTCTCAGCCTTCATCGTGATGATCGTGACGCTGGCCATCGGATTCTTACTGGATCCGCTCCCAAAGGTAACCCGGAGACTCTGACCCCACAATGGCGGAGTGGACTGTGTGTGTTCTGATCTGTCCCCCCTTATTTGAACAGTCTGTGCTGGGCGCCATCGTCATCGTTAACTTGAAGGGCATGCTGATGCAGTTCAGACAAATCCCATACCTCTGGAGAAGGGACAAACCAGACCTTGTGAGTTGTCACACATGAAGAAAGGTTTAAACAACAAGTAATCTCCATTTAAGCATTTATTCTGTACGACTTTTGTCCAGGTGGTGTGGCTCGGCACCTGCATCGCATCCATTCTGCTGGGATTGGATCTTGGATTGGCTGCAGGTCTTGGTGTTGAGCTGATCACTGTTGTCCTCAGGGCCCAGTTGTAAGCATCACCACCCTCTCCTCGCTTCATCATCTTCCTCTCCTTCATCTTCATCTCCTGTTTCACGATTTGCTGAAAGCTCTTAGCGCTCCACATACCAGTCAAGAGTCTCATCGAGAATTAGATGACATCAACCAGACACAAATGGATTGACATTCCATTTGACGCAGACACATAGTGATTTAATACATTTATTCTGACCTACTATTTGCAAACTAACTCCCATCAACCCAAGCTGTGCTGTCTTTAGTATAAATTCAAATTAAATTCCAAGAAATAATAAAAAATAAAAAAAAAATAAATAATAATAATAATAATAATAATAATAATAATAATAATAATAATAATAATAATAATAATAATAATAATAATAATAATAATAATAATAGCTCTTAGGGTCATGTATAAGATGGGGATACTCATTAAGGTGAACATGTTTAAAGTCAAACCAAACATGGTGTTTGTTTTTTTGCTTCCAGCCCTCGCTGCAGTTTACTGGCGAATATTAAAGGAACCGACATCTACAAAGACAGGAAGGACTACATCAATGTAAGTGGATGATGACGTGCGCTCTCAGCTGTTTAAACGGCATTCTGGACTCTCTGACAGTTACATGATGCAACGACAAAGTGGTGTGTTCACGTGGTTTTGAGTAATCAGGAAAATAATTTGCCACTGGGAATATTCAACACAACTTCAACACAAACTCAGAAACTTTTGTCCCCACTTGTTGAATTTGACGTCATGACGCAGAAAATGTTTTTGGATTTTTTGCTCACATGTAACGTAGTTCTATGTTGCAGTATGTTGAAAGGGACAATCCAAGGAGAATGTAGCATAAAATCAGGTTTAAAGTTAAGATAACTGGTGCTTTCATTAATTTGCAATTGATAGGTGGATGCATCGTTGCACAGGAATTTTAATTTCACCTCCCTTACAAATGTGGATTAACTGTTTGTGAATCTCATAGATATATGAGCCGGACGGAGTGAAGATTTTCAGGATACCATCACCGCTCTTCTTTGCCAACATTGAGTTCTTCAGGAAGAAGCTGGTGGAAGCTGTGAGTACAGCCTTCGATGAAAGATACTATGAAATCGGTTTAAAAAAACAAAACAGCTACTTAAAAAACACAGTTTCATCTATCTTTTTAACTTCACCATCTCAAAACTTTGTCTCAGGTTGGATTTAATCCACTGAGGGTTTTGAGAAAGAGGAATAAAGCACTGAGGATGATCCGGAAGCTACTGAAGAAGGGAGACCTGCAGTGGACATCAGTAAGTTGTAACTGATTTCTTCCTTTATACACACCTTCACTCTGGTAACATCTTTAGGATGTCAGAACTCCTTGGTAAGGCTGGTCTATGCATCAGATAAGAACCTGAGAAATGTTCTTGTGGAACATGATAAAGAGGACGAGTGGGAAATTTGAGTTAGTGGTGATCCAGATCTGGTGTGTGTGTGTGTGTGTGTGTTTACTTATTGTGACATTTGAGTCCCATAATTAAACTGGGATCACCTTAAGCTGGCATTGACAGTAAAAAAGACACTCAAACAAAAAGCACACCAGCATTTCCAGCTGGGAAACAAGTCGAATACAAGTTGATTTTTTTTAAAGTGGGGATACAACACATACCTGTTTGTAAACGGGTCATGACATGAATGCTGGTCCCTTACCTATAAACTGTCAACTTTCTCACCCCCACCCATCGGAAAGCCTGATTCTGTGTCACATGTCCCCCTGTGATGGACTTGGTATATTCCTGTACCTACTGGGATGAGCTGCAGCTCTGTGGAACCAAATCCAAGCAAGAAAATGTCTGAAAAGCTTTTCTGCTTTCACAGAAAGGCTTCCTGAACACATCATGTGGATCCATCAACGAGACAGAAGAGGAGGGCAACATGGAGGACCTGGACCTGCCCACTGACTTCAAGGACCTTCCCATCCGGATCGACTGGGATGCAGAGCTTCCTGCTAACATCGCCGTCCCCAGGGTGGAAGTCCACAGCCTGGTCCTGGACTTCGCTGCTGTCTCTTTTCTGGACATCTCTGCTCTGAAGGGACTCAAAACTGTGAGTTTTATCATTCGCAGCAGCAGCAGAAGCCATATTTGGCTGATATTGACGTCTAAAATCATTCACAGATGCTGAGAGAGCTGATCCGAGTTGAAGTCGAGGTCTACATCGTGGCATGTGATAGTAAGATCCAATTGAATAGTGAAAAATTCACTATTTAATTCTATCAAATCTGTTGGCAATGCTGGTTTATGTTCATTGTAATATCATTTGTTGATCTGTTTTTTTTATGATGTCTTAAAATAATTTTGAATAACAAGTTATTTTATAGAAAAAAAACCCAGTAAGGACATGATGCAACCCAACACTGCAGTCTCAATCGGTGTCCTCTTATACACTCATACAGTAACATTAGATGGGCCAGTCCTCTTCCTTCCTTGGTCCCTGAACGAGAGCTAGATCTGATTCTGCTGAGTTTACAGCACGTGTTCAAATCTCCCACCTCCACCTGAAATACTCCAACTTCTCTCCAGCTTACATCTTGGAAAAACTGCACAGTTGTTGCTTCTTTGATGAGGAAGTCCAGCCATCGATGTTCTACCTGACTCTGCACGATGCAATGCTGCACATCCTTGAGAAACATCCTGAATCTACAGAGAAGAAATTTGGCAACGACATGGTAAAGAAATGCACCGTGCAATTCCATTAGGAGAATGTATCTGTGATTAATTAGCGCTGCGATTGTGTGCAGAAATCTGACATCTTCATGTTGTCCCGCAGATTACAACAACAGTTACAGTTCATAATCCAGGAAGCAGTTTGAGGAGCAGAGAAAGAAACGTATGTATGAGCTTTTCTATCTGCTGTCTGTCATCAGTGTCATCTGTCACAGCTCTCAGACTGAATCCAGACCGACTGATGCGATCGTTACTACTTGACATGTCTGTTAGTTAAATGGGATACAATGAAGAAATAAATGCTGGGAGGAGGATCTTTTCATTAAACTGCGTCGAAAGATGAAAACATTTCTGACATCAGAAAACAGAGGAAAAAGGTTCTGGTGTTGCTTTCAGCAGGACCGACGGTCCTCCAGAGGATGTGTTTCACACTATTCCAGAATCCACGCATGTATTTCTGTAACAATGCTCCTTGTTCTCACTCAGGCTGCAGCTACAGAAACCAGGTTCTAACGTGTGACTGAGAAGACGACGACTTCCTGGAGGAAACCCCCCATAAGACCGAAGGAAAAAAACAAACGTGTTTTATAGATCTGTAGAGATCATGCTGTGTAATTATGTAATAATGGAGGAGAAACTGTTTTTAACTGTTTGCATCTGACAATCAACGTTTACATATACAGTCTGTGCTGGAATCTCAGAAAACAAATGCTCTTATTGTTTTATACTGTTTATAGTGACTGTAGAAATTTTGGCTGTGGTGTATTTTACATGAGATGTGGTTTTTTTTTTACTGTCAGACGATGAGTGTGTCGACAGAGTGCTATCAAAGTGAGGTCGCAGAAGAATTTAAATAAATATGATAAACCTTCAGGGCTGCTTCTACTTCATTTTATTAATGTACCCTCTATGTAAGACAGGGAGAACGTACGAGGAATAAAACCCAGAACCGTCTTGCTTTGAGGCAACAGCGCATGCTGCGCATTTGTTACACATTGTCTGACAAAAGTGTCAATACGAAAGTACACATACGAAACACTGACAGTTCTGTTTGCTTGCATTTAATTCAGATAAGGCCGTTTTAACCAGGTCATTCTATAACTGATTCCGAGTTAGTAACAACTTTTTTAAATTAAAAAATGACTGACGTGCTTTAGGACAACAGTACGCTTTTTCCAAGAACATTACAAAACGTGTTCCCAAGGACACTAAAAGAAAAGCTCCCTATCTGCTGTGTGACCTCCTAACATACATTAATGTGTGGAGATCATGTCATAACATCTTTATTTCACCCTCCCAAGACGTCCTTTAATTTACACTAAAGTTTTCAGTTCATTACAGTAAATAATAGTGTTCCAGATTTGATTGCATTAAAATTTCAAGTAGAAATTAGTCAAAAACTTTTTAACCCATGTTTGGTGCATGGAAATATGTAAAACAGAATTTTTCCATTTTTCTATAATATATGTTTCACATATAATATAATAACAGAGGTTATGACCTAGTTTTTGTTTTCCTCCCTCTAAGGAAAGTCTAAACCGCCTCGGAGGGAGGGGAGACGTGTCAACTATCTGTATATGAAGGCAATAATTCAAAATAAAAATTCATGTTCAGCCCCTGCAGTATACATGAAATAGGAATCTTTTGAATTTAATCAAACCAAACCAAGTCTGTCCACAATCTACAATCACAGCTTGAACATGACAGAAAGAAAATTGGATCTGACAAGAGACAATAAATCATAAACCTGTCAATGATTGAACAGCGATGAGAAAAGCTGTCAGACCAGATCTCAGATAAGACACAGAGGCACAGCGCAGCATGAGGAAGTTCTTTTAGAAACCTGTTCCTAAAAACTTAATGTGCTTCGATGCTTGTACTGGGATTAGGTTCTTCAGTCAGCTAACACGTAAGGATGTCGACTTTTAGGAAACAATATGCCGTTGCCAGACCTGTGTACTCTGAGGAGAGCTTCAGCGATGATCATGAGAAAATCTACAGGAAGCGCAAAACCCTTCTGGACCATATGAAACAGTATCTGACGTAGGTGAAGCCTGCAGACGTCTGGCTCTTCAGTTTGACTTCACAACTTAAATGTCAAGATTTTAAATCAGATTTCTGATGAGCGTTTGATAGAACAGGGAAATTAGTTATGATAGATGTCAGAGGGTAACAGCGTCTGATTTCTGCTAAATCCAGCTGTGATTCAAAACGTGCCAAGAATGCGACGCTGTCTCTTCTGCCCATCATCGGATGGATGAAGATCTACAGGTTTAAAGAGTGGCTGCCGGGGGATGTGGTGTCTGGGATCAGCACTGGACTGGTGGCCATCATGCAGGGTGAGGAGCAGACCTGAGATATCAGGAGTCCGACCGCTGTTGGTACAGTCAGAGCACAAATGAATAGTACTGATACCAGCTACACACACATCCAAACCTCTGTGTTTACCTTTACTTAACTGTATAAAAACCACAAGATGTTTTTTTTTTTTGCAGAATGTTACCTGAGGATATAAATCTATGACTTGGTTCTGAATTGTTTGTCTTTTATCTATATTTTTTTAAATTTTAAATTTGCCCTGTTTATGCATTAACTTCATATATTAAATCTCACTATCAATAATGTGTTTGAGAAATTTGACTTGAGATAAAACTTAAATTGATCTCCACAACTGAATCAGTAAACTGCACCAGGAAGTGCAAGATCTGACCCACCAGAAAGATAAAAACAACTGTCATATAAAATATGACCATCTAGTAAACACAACATGAATTTGCTAAATAACCTCTAACAACAGTTAAGGAAGAGTTATCTGTGTTTATCTATTTATCTGTGGAATATTTGTCTTGTTTTTTTGTTTGTTTGTTTGTTGTTTTGTTGGTTTCCTCCTCAGGGCTGGCCTTTGCTATGCTGGCAGAGTTGCCGGCGAGCTACGGCCTCTACACGGCTTTTTTTCCAGTGTTAGTATACTTCATCTTTGGCACTTCAAGACACCTATCTGTAGGTAAGTCGCGCATTTTCTCTTGCCTTTTAAAATCAAACAGAAAAACAACACATTTTAATTAGAATTTACATCACATTTGACTAAATACTATCTAAAAATTTTTTTAAATGAATTATGTTGTGGGAAAAACTCTCAAATTTGTCCTATTCAAAGTCCCAAAGCGGCAAATCAGGTTTTTGATCATAGAGCGCTCTCTCATCTGTCATCCTCCTCAGGCTCCTTCCCAGTTCTGAGCCTGATGGTGGGGGCTGTGGTGATCCGCCTGGTCCCAGATGCCGGACCGCCGGCCAACATCACCGACTTTGAGGGCCTTTCTCGAGACCAGCAAAGGGTCCTGGTGGCGTCTTCTATGACTTTCCTCATGGGAATTTTCCAGGTCCCATTTGCATAATAATATTCTCAGAAAGAACTTCCAGCCAATCATCTATTCATCTATTGGTTTCTCTGATCCATGCAGCTTGGCATGGGTGTCCTACAGGTGGGCTTTGTTGTCAGGTACCTGTCCGACACTCTGGTGTCCGGCTTCACCACAGCAGCTGCCGTCCACATCCTGGTGTCTCAACTCAAGTTTGTGTTGGGACTTGACGTCCCAGGCATCAGTGGTCCACTGTCTATCATATATGTGAGTCCAGAATGCACCTGGTTGTGGTCCGAGGACCTGTTCTACAAGCAGCCGACGGGAAAATGTTGTCGATTCAATGTAGTTACAATCCAGATAGGTGAAAAACAAAACACCCACCACCCGCTGTATTCAACCAATCACTGCACAGACTTCAGAGCCTGGAGCCAAATAAACTATTTGTCTATGATAAACATTCATCATTTTAGAAATATACATATACATTATCTCAGAAGACAAATAATAAGATTATATTCCTCTATGATATTCAATGTACAGTAGGTACTTTACTACTAACAGCAACCAAGTCTTTGCACTCAGCACTAAACATGCACAAAGGTTAGCTTTAGGTTAGCCAACATTTTCCAAGCCCCGGTGACGTAAAATAATTGCATGATTTTACAAGTGTAGTCAAGTTCTTGACTAAACTTTTCATTAGTCAAGAATATTTATAGTTACATGGCATTTATTTCATCTGAATTCCTGACGTACCCATGACAAACATTATGAATAAGACTGTGCCATTTCCCACAGAGGTGTAACAACCAGTATGCTGCCATATGACTCAAAGTCCTGACAATTGTGTTTCTTATTTGACATAGACCCTGGAGAAAATATTTGCCCAGATCTCCTCCACCAACATCTGTGACCTGGTGATGTCCATATTGATCATGTTGGCTGTGTATGCTGTGAAGGAACTGAATGAAATTTACAAAGCCAAGCTGCCTGTTCCCATCCCAATAGAGGCTATCTCGGTGAGAAGGATCTTCATTCTCCTTCTAAGTTCTTCTAATTAACCACAAATCATGTAAATGTGACATCACTACCACTTCCTCAAGAAAAAGGTAGACCACCTCCTCACTTCAAACTCAAACACGGCGACAGAGAAAAGCTTCTGGGAAAACATTTTTCTCATCAGACATGTAGATTTACCACAAGGCCAGTTTACCAGTAAATCATAATAAAGCCTGAAGCCGTAAAACCAGCCTGCAGACATCATTCATGATTTACATGTGTGCTTTAACCCAAACCCAGCCATGATGAACAGGAGCTGATAAATCACACACGACTCTTCTGTTCACAGACTGTCATAGCATGTGGGGCCTCCTACGGCTTCAACTTCAAAATGACATTCGGTGTCGGAGTTGTTGGCAAGATGGTTCAAGGGTACGTTGAATATTCTGCGAGTAAACCAGGATCATGATTAGATTGACTGCTAGAAGCAATATTACTTTACAGAAGTAAAAGCATTCATTCAACAATTTAAACATATTTCAAACTGAATTAAAGTTATGAATTAAAACTTATGCTGGAGTGGTTAGGGTGATTACTGTTTTTTTTTGTTGTGTGTCAAGTATTAAAAGTCAGTGCTCTTTATAAACAGATTGATATCACATATGACCAAATTAGCTTGTTACTGATACTTCAATGACTAGTCAGTGTTAAATGTGGCTAGGCTGCTAGTTAGCTGAGGTTGACTTTGTTCTGACAACAGCTGATTAATTTTCAAGTAAATATCAGGAATAAGGAAATTATTACAGGGACATTAAAGCAATTCTTTGGTGTTTCTGTAATGTTTAATCAAATACTTTGAACAGTAATAAACTGAAACAAATTCCTGAATAGTTGGGTCCTGAAAATGTTTTTTGAATGGATGCAGTACCGGAAAAGGTTATGGAAGCTGTTCACTCAGAAATTAAAATCCAATCCAAAAAAACTGAATTAAAAAAAAAAAAGAATAAACAGAGTATACTGTTCCTATATAATCTAGAAAGATATTTAAATGATCCATTTTTTCCTCCTTAAATCTGTTTATGTTTTTTATACAATTTTTAAAGTTTTTAGAATTTAAGAAAGCTACAGCGGATGGAAATGTACCATCTTTGATTAGAAAGTACAAAACAGCATAAAATGGATACACTTTAGTCAAAAGTGTTCAGAGAAAAAAAAACTGAGCACAATCATCTTTCAGGTACGAGGCTCCCTTTGCTCCCAATGTTCAGATCCTTCAAGAGAGCGCCGTGGAGGCATTCCCTACAGCCATAGTCGGGTTTGCTGTTGCTTTTTCTGTGGCCAAAGTCTATGCCATCAAGCACGATTACATCATTGATGGGAACCAGGTGGGTTTAACGTGTTAGCACTGTCATGTTTTTGTGGCTCTGAAAAGTTTTAATGAGATTCTGATCTAAAGCCAGCTAGAATAAATGATGATATAATGATAATTTCCCAGTTTGGGAATTTTAATATACAGTATTCCACTGAGTGTTGCTTTTATCTTGCAAAGAAAACTCAGACAATCAGATGACATTTCCTTACTATTAATTTTTCGTCCCCAGGAACTCATTGCATTCGGGTTAAGCAACATATTTGGTGCAAGCTTCAGGTCTTTTGCTGCAAGCACAGCGCTCTCCAGGACGGCTGTGCAGGAGAGCTCCGGGGGCAAAACGCAGGTCATATATAACAAACGTCATTTACAGTATCGTCACACTGGCTCACACATGCTTTAACACTCATATTTTTGTTTTCAAAAGGCTTGCTGTAAAGTGTGTGATCTGTTATGTATTGTGTTACATCATTTTCCATCGTTGACATCATTAAAATGAAACATGAACTTTTCTCTATGCAGATTGCAGGTCTGATCTCAGCCCTCATGGCCATGATTGTAACTTTAGCACTTGGCTTCCTGCTGGAGCCGCTGCCCCGGGTGAGCCTGACCTCTGATGGTGGCACAGACGGATTTTTTTTTTGGTGTAATGTTGGTTCACATATCGGTGGTGATGTATGTAGCTCTAATGTTTGGCTTCACCACAGTCCGTCCTGGGTGCCTTAGTCATCATCAACCTGAAGGGCATGCTGATGCAGTTCAGAGAAGTCCCGTACTTGTGGAGGAAGGACAAACCAGACTGCGTAGGTGTTCGTTATGGACCTGAGATGTGCTGTGTTTACTGGGATGTGACCTGTGTGCAGTGTCTTACCTGAGGTGTTTGCTTACA
Organism: Antennarius striatus; assembly: GCF_040054535.1. Lineage (NCBI taxonomy): Eukaryota > Metazoa > Chordata > Actinopteri > Lophiiformes > Antennariidae > Antennarius > Antennarius striatus. The sequence continues at coordinate 13,810,617 of NC_090797.1, read as the reverse complement.
GGTGGTTTGGGTGTTGACATGTGTAAGTGCCTGCCTGCTGGGCCTGGACCTTGGGCTGGCGGTGGGGTTAGGGGTGGAGCTGCTCACGGTCGTCTTCAGGACTCAATTGTAACTAGAACCAAGGCAGTCAGAGACTGCAACATCCCGCAACTTACCCTGACCTACTTTCAGGGAAGGTCAGGGTAGCCTGAAAGTACTACCTGACAAATGCGTAGCTTTCGGGATAGGTCAAAGCTCTGCTCTAGCTTTGACCACAGATCAAAGCTGGTGCATAGTTGTATAGAAAGAACCGGATAAGATAGAAAAACAAGGGAAAGGGCCCAGTGTGAGTAAGACCATAGATCAAAGGTAGTGCATAGGTAGATCAAAGCTAGTGCATTCCTATTTATGTAGATCAAAGCACTAGCTTTGTAAACAATTACAAAGCTAGTGCTTTGATCTACCTATGCACTAGCTTTGATCTATGGCAGTGGTTCTTAACCTTGTTGGAAGTACCGAACCCTGCCGGTTTCATATTATGCTCACTCACCAAACCTTTCTTTAGTAAAAAAAAAGAAAGAAAAGAATTTATTTATTTTTTTCAAATTTAAGACATAAGTACTGTATATGTGCTGGGTTAAAAAGGACCCTGGGTTAACCATTTTATTTTTGCACTGGCAAAAATAAAGGAAGTGTTACTTTTTTTTTGCCAGTGCGAGACTGGAGTTGCTCAACTTGACATTCAAGTCATGCAAAAAGCTGACTCCCATCAGGTTCCGTTATACAGTACATGTAAATTCACGTTATACATATTCGTCCCACCACTTTCTTTTTTGCTCAACATAGTTACTATGAATTAAAATATTAAGACAACAATCAGATGACGTACCATCATGACAGGCATAAATCGACTACTGAGTGCGCAAAATCCCATGTAGCACAGGTAGGCTAATCGATGTAGCGTCACGTGATCACCTGCAGCCAGTGATGGCTAAGGGGGCGTGTCATCACGAATTGACACGATGCATCAAACGTACACAGTGATTCGTGTATGTTTGGCAAACCACCCAGCACGATGTGTCGTGTGTTTTGTCTTGACCTCCGTCTCCGCCGAACCCCTGAGACCGAGTCACCGAACCCCGAGGGTTCGATCGAACCCAGGTTAAGAACCACTGGTCTATGGTCTTACACTGGCCTTTTCCCTTGTCTTTCTATCTTACCCGGTCCCTGAGTGTACAAAAGTTGAAATTTGACCTTGACCTAGTTTTCTCAAGGTCAAGGTCATCATCTCATTTTCATCCCCTTTGCTGCCCGAGTAATGTGCTGTGTGTTTCATTTTTCTATCTGCAACGGTTGTGAAGATATTTGGTGGACTAACGAACGGACAAACGTGTCCTTATGTAGTGAGTCATCAGCGCTCAGAAAGTTTTGATGTGTTTATGGTGATATTGTTACAAAGCTTTGTTAGGATTAAATTACTTTATCATATGACTCAGAAGTTATAAGGTTATTCAACTATAATAAAAGCACATGAGGCCAGTGGGATGTTCTACCATTAAGGTTTTTAACATTTCAGATGCCACTTTATTGTGTGTTGTCCCTTCTGGAGAGACATTTTAGACGAAAGTTTATTGTATTTTGTCGACCTAGAGAGCAAGTTATCGTGTTTACCGACCATCCAAGAGACAAGAGGACATTTTCTGTAAAACAAAACAATAAAAAAACAACCCTTGGTGTTTATATCATTGAAAAAAGTAATTTATGTTAAAAGGTATATTTTAAAGATGATAATCTCTTATCACAGATCCCACTCCTTGACCTACATAGATCAGTACTGATGTAAAACCTTCATGGTGTTTTCCAGCCCCCGCTGTGCCGTCTTGGCTAACATCCCAGGGACAGATCTCTACAGAGATAGCAAAGACTATCTTCATGTAAGCATGTCCAGTGAGATCCAATAAGCCAACTGTGACACTCCTCTAGATCCCATTTTTATTGTTGTTCTTTCCTTCTCAGTTATTTGAACCAAGGGGAGTAAAAATCTTCCGGATCCCTTCACCGATCTTCTTTGCCAATGTTGATTTCTTCAAGGACAAGCTCACAGCGGCTGTAAGGATCGCCTCGGTTTTAATGCTCGACTCAGACTAAAGGCGAACCGTAGGATCACAATATTAACAACTGGTTGTTCCAGGTTGGGTTTAACCCTCTGAGGGTTTTGAGGAAGAGGAACAAAGCTCTCAAGAAGATCAAGAAACTTTGTCAGGGTGAACATTTGGATTTTACCGAGGTGAGACCTCAACAAATAAAAGAAGCTGCTACTGCTTCAATGTTTTTTGTCTCAACAGCTTCAAATATCATTTTCTACTTTTGCAAAACAGAAAGGCGTTGAAGATGTATACCGCCAAAAAACTGATGATGTGGAGGAGCTCGATCGGCCCATTGACTTCAGTGCTCTTCCTTTCCAGGTGGATTGGAATGACAAGTTTCCCGATGGAATCAGTGTTCCCAGGGTGGACATCCACAGCCTGATCCTGGACTTCTCTGCTGTGTCCTTCCTTGACATTGCTGCTATAAAGGGACTCAAGACAGTATGTAATAGTTCAGGGGATCATTCATGGTTTCCAATCTTCAAATTCCCCAACAGACCAAAACTAAAAAATATTCACCAATCTCATCTATCTCGACACCAATCTCAAAAATTCAGTCATTCTTATTCAAAAATCTCATATCAATTAATGCTATTTGGGCTAAGAATTATTTTTTTTAAAAACATATGTGCTAATTTATTTTCTTTTGTTCAATGAATCAACAATTGATTAACTATAAATGTACTCAGAAGAGTGCACACTGGCTCCCAAAGTGAACACTCCTGTAGCTGTCCTGTATCTCAACCCTCTATAAAGTTTTGTAAAACCTGATTCACAATCTGATGAAAGTTTCTCACTCATCTCCTCATTCTGTACAGGTGATCAGAGACTTTCTCCGTATTGACGTAGATGTTTACATTGCATCGTGTGATGGTAAGATTCTTTATTATATGAAGTATCCCGACCATTGTCTCGAAACCCTTCCAACGTTGTTCTCATGTGCTAACAGCTTACATCCTGGAGAAACTACAGAGCTGTCAATTCTTCGATCAAGAGATTCTGACTTCCATGTTCTTCGTGACACTTCATGACGCCATGCTGCATGCACTTGAGAAACAAAAGGGGGACAGACATAAAGACAGGGTGGTAAGGAAAACTAGCAAGCATGTCGTTTTTAGTATCTAAATAGTCCTCAAAAGCCTCAGTGCAGTGACCTGCATGTTTAGATAGATAGATAGATAAATCATTGGATGAGAGGCATGAAAGATGCTAGAAAAATCCAAATAAAATGTATTTCTTTGTTTTCAACCTGTTTATTTTTATTTTTTACTTGAATTTTCACATTGAAGTCAAACCACTGTGTGGACGACAAGGCGCAGAGTTGTGTCCAGCAGAGGGTCAACTCAAACTGAAAGGCATTAACAGGGGAAATCCCAGTTGTATCCTCAGAGGGAGAAGGAATGTGTTCACGAAATGTCATTGCTACAGTTGTGTAGAATTTGTGTGTCATGTATATGTGTGTGTGTGTATATATATATATATATATATATATATATATATATATATATATATATATATATATATATATATATATATATACACATACATACATACATACATACTATATATGCATATGCATGTCAAAAATTAGGAAATGAGTGGAAAAAATTATTTCCCCAAGTGGGATTAATAAAATACATTTCTTCTTCTTTATTGTTAACTTATTATTAATGCAAACGAAAATTAAATTTGGACTCACGAATTTGGAAGACTAAAGATGAACAAATTCTATCTGCGCCAAAACAGCAGCTCAAATGACTACCAGACTATTGGAGACATGAAAACTCGAGTCTGAGACTTAAAACTTTGTTTGCCTTTAATTTTTTTAAGCTCAACCAGATGGGGTTGGATTTTTTAAGGTCCTATAATAAACATGACAATAATTTTATTAAAATGTTTTACTACAGTTAAGCTCTTCTGAAAAGAATGTAAAGTCTAATCCTGACTCTTATCTTTACTCCTTCTGTGTAAGAGGTGACCACAAATGGCTTGTAAAACGTATTTGATTCAACTGGATGCTCTCAGATTAGAAAGTGAGGCCGAATAACTTTGGATTTTTTTTAACTGCATGTACTTTTTACAACTCTGAAACTCATTTGACTTTTTTCTGTTTGTTTGCAGTTCAACAATACCAAACTGTAGAAGAGCAATTGTCCTGTCAGTAAAACATTCCAGCTCACAACACACAGACTGTTTGGTACTCTTAACCATTTCAATTTCCTGCACAACCCGACTGTGTTTACCATGTTTTCCTCTAGTCTTTGATTTTGTCCACTGATGATCAGGTGATTTTTTTTTAATCAAGTCTTTGTAACATGACCTGAATCTGGTTTTCCATTTTCTGGCAGAAGATTAAAGTTTTTAAAAATTTCTAATGCAACAAATGGTGTTTATCTTGCTCAATGTGTCAACCATGTGTATCTAAAATTAACTGCAGGTCTGTAGGAAATAGATTTTTTTTAAATGTCTACAGGGTTTGAAACATTTTCCTTAAACGTTCAAACACAAATCAAGAGTACAACCCTCAGACAGAATTATATACTGTGGTGCAGCTTCCAGAGCTGACAGATAGGTAAGAAAAGAGAATACGTCAACACTGAAATCCTAGGCTCACATTGAGGGCACACCTGCCCACTGTTAATATGGCACCAGTTTATCTAGTTCCAAAACTTGTTTGTTGAGTTGGTCAGAAAAGAAATGGTGAATCTGACATCAGTCAGATGAAGTTTTATTTGTTCCACCTCTGGGTATTTAGGATTGAAAACTGAAATCTGCACGAGGCCAACCCTGAAAAAAAGAAACCACAGCTGAATGAACGTCCACCTGTCCGTCCACCAAGTATCTTCACAACCGTTGCAGATAGAAAGAGGAAACAAAAAGCATGTTACTCGGGCAGCAAAGCAGATGAAAATTAGATCACAACCTTGACCTTGAAAAACTAGATCCAAGGTCAAATTTTAATTTTTATACCTTTTTAGGTACACATCTCTGAAACCTGATGAGATATGCAGCCATGGAGGCAAGCTTATGTTGCTTTAAGTAAAAATATGAAATTAAAAGCCAAATACTCGATAGTACATAGAGAATTCAATGCTGCCACCATTATAAAGTAGGTCAGGGTAAAATTTTGAATTCAGGGGTGTTACGGGATGTTGTAGTCTGACTGCCTTGTTTCTACTTACAGTAACCTGATTACATCTGAAAGCAATCGGACACCTTCCTTCATGAAACCCATCATAAAAGCATTCTTATAAAACCAAAGATGATAAAATACTACCTGCTCTTCTTTAACCTCCGAAGCAAACTTAGTGGCTGCTGATCTGTCATTTCCAACAAAGACGAGATGCAAATCAGCTGTTAAAAATTTATTGACATAAAGGTACAGTACATATGTGTGAAATCAGTTGACATATATACAGATATTTATACCTAGAAAAGGGGCATTCCTGCTCTTCTTCAGATCAATCGTATGCTCAGCAGGATGCTCAGTACTCAACTAAAGTGTGCAGCACATACACATTTGCTTTGGGGCAGTTTTATCAAAATAAAAGTCCTACTTCCTGTAACCCTGAGGTCTACCATCACATGACTCAGACAAGTGGTATGAGACAGAACGACACAGGCCACCGCCCCCCACCCAGCTGGCAGTTTACTGATAGTAAGGTCGGTAGCGGCCCTGGTCCGGGTGGTGTGGTCCGGGCATCTGGCCCTGGGGGGGAGGGCCCTGCATCCGCGGGGGCGGAGGCCCTCGCGGAGCAGGCCACATCCCTGGACTGAGGCCTCCTGGCTGGTTGAAGGGGGGGCTGAGGGTACCCTGGTCTTCAGGGAACTGCTGCATGGAGCTGGGGTTGTAATGATGAGGCGGTGGGGCGTTGACTGGGGGGCCGCTGTGTTGCGGTGGAGGTCCTGGAGGAGGGTGGTTCATATAGGGGGGCAATTGGCTCATGATGTGCCCAGGTGGAGGGGTGATTGGTGGGGGTGCTGTGGACATGTTGGGGGGAGGGGCTTGGTTGTACACCATGTGTGGTGTCCCAGACGCCTGGGGTGGGTGCTGCATTGGATGGCTGATAGGGGGCGGTGGGGGTGGCGGAGGCACAAAATGCGGTTGTGGTGGCGCCATCATGTGGTGAGCGTGAGACACTACGGGCGGTTGGCCGGGATAGTCCCCAGGGTGGTGGTGAGGTGGCGGTGCTGGCCCACCCGGGTGGGGGTCTCGAGAGGAAGAGGAGTCATCCTGGATGGGCACGGTGATAAGATTGCTGTGTTTACGAGTTGTTACCGTGGCAATGCGGAATGTCTCAGGGCCAGGAGGCGGGGCTTCGTGGGCGCTGGGTGGCGGTGGCTGACTGTACGGGTCGTGACTGCTGTGTTGGAGGGGGTTGGGGAGGTGAACATGGTTCTTGGGTAGGTGAGGGGGAGGCACACGGAACCGCTCGGGGACCTCAGATGCAGGAGGTAGGTGCACAGGCTCCTGGCGCCCTGCTGAAGACTTGGTGGCCCTCATGTGGCGATGGTTGACGTGAGCCTGCAGGTCACGCTGGGAGAGGTAGGTGCGCTTGCACCCTGGCACGACGCTGCACATGTAGAGGGAGCCGCGCTGACACTGTTCAATACGCTGCACCGGGTCTGTGCAGTTATACAAGGTGAGGCTGGAAGCAGAGGGAAGGTTAATGAAGGAAAGACCAAAAAGACATTTTATGGATTTCTCAGGTTCAGCTAATATTTTAAAATACTCTAATCCTTATTAAAAAAATGCTTTTAAAACTCAGATATTACAATATCATATCTGAATGTCTAGTAGAGCTCACCCAGGGCACATCTTCTCTCCTTTCTTCTCATGAAGCAAAGCACAGTCATAGCAGAAAACATGTTTGCAAGGGATCTAAGGAGATAAACAGGAACATCTGAGAAAGTCTGGACAGAACGGTCCGTTTCCAAAGTCACAGAATTCTTCATGATCACTGGAGCTGCGAAAAGGTTCCCAGAAAATACATACCATCCGCCCGTAAAGCTGGATAGGAAGACCACATTTATCACAAAAGTGGATGGGCACTTCGTCCCTCTCCCCAATCAAGTTTAACTGTAAGGGGAAAAAAGTAATTAGACACTTAAATACAAATACCATGATGAAATTAGCATCAACAATTTGATTACTTTTCTGTTATCTCATTCTTTTAGTTTACAAATGTCACTTTCTCACTGGGGATTTTGAGATTAATCATTTATGCTGTGATTAATAACATCACTGTTGTAATTGTAAGAATCCTATAAAATGCAGCACAAAATGTATCATACACACACACAACGTAAAAATGAAGTATATTAGAGCAAAACATCAGGCGTACAATTTAAACATGAACTAAATCGCCTGTCATTGATGGTTATAATATTAAAGCTCATTAGCTATATTTTTACATACTGTACTCCATTGTGATATACAAAAGGTAAACACTACTTGTTTAGAAATCTTTAATTTTACTTCCAAAAAGAATACTCTATTCCAGTTTTGGCTTCTGAAATGAAAACGTGTGATCTTCTTATTTAATTTTGAAAAATTCTCAGGGCTTCCTTCCATAGAGCTGCTGATCCTGAATACTAATTATTTCAATTAAAGTTACCGTAATAACAAAATCTGGTACTATGACATCACCATCCTTCACAGGTAGAAAAAATAAAGACTTTAAATTATTGAGGCATTTTGTTGTTTATGACAAACAGTCAGGTACCTTATAGTCCCAAAACAGTTGTTGGGGGAATCTCCTCTGACCAGCAAACACATCACCGGCTTTAGCGCCGCAATCAAATCTCTCCTCTTGTTTAAAGCCAAAGTTATCTGGAACACAATAGAGACAAGTATTAAAGATACAATGCAAGTATTAAAGACACATATATGTCATAGATTAAATATGAACATTGATCGCATTTCAATCTGCTGTGAGGCAATCGATTTAAAAATATTATAGAAAAACAAAACTGCCGAGTTTGCACTAAATTTAGTAAAGTTCCAAGTATAATCTGAACAATCTGTTTTTACTGCTTTTCTTCTGCACTGCGATTCATGATGACATCATTGATATATGAAATATTAACTTATCATTATAAACCTGTTCCACACAACTGCCTAGTTAAGGAAATCCCAGGTTTTAATTCCAGGATAAAGACTAAGAAGAAACAAGGTAGTCAGACTGCAATATCCCACGAAGGGTACGTCAGGGTACCCTGAAATGAGTACCTGACGAATGCATAGCTTTGACCTTTCGGGGTAGGTCAAAGCTATGCACTAGGTTTGACCATAGATCTTTTCACTTTTGTACACTTTTGAGTGTACAAAAGTTAAAATTTGACCCTGACCTAGTTTTCTCAAGGTCAAGTACATCATCTCATTTTCATCCCCTTTGCAGCCCAAGTAATGTGCTTTTTGTTTCATCTTTCTATTTGCAACGGTTGTAAAGATATTTGGTGGACATACTAAAGGATAAATGAATGGATGAACACACGAACACTGACATTTTCATCACTGCTTTGAAGCTGGATGTAATATAATAGGACTACATACATACAGAGTGTTTATGCTACATACAGGAAATTATTGTAAAATTTACAATAATATTTAAATGTGCACAGTTTACATCCCACTGAGATTATTGTCAATGAAGTGCTTAAAATCTCGTGGTAACAGTCCTGGTATGTTACTGACTGTAGTCTCTGCAGACAGTGTTTTCATTCTGGGCATAATGGGCCTTTATTCCACTCTGACATCTGTTTAAATGCAATGAAAGCATAATGGATACGGTATTCAAAAATTGGTATGTCTCTGTGATGCCTTGGAAAGCCCTGGCAATGCAAAACAGGGACAACATTGTGTTAATGTGTTCATATGTGCGACCCAACAGTGCACTAAAATGCAAAAAATACAGAAAAAATACAGAAAAGATATTTTGCTTTGCTTGCCTGAAAGTGGTTTGTGCCTACCATCTTCTCCAGTCTCAATTTTACCAGGTCTGTTGCCGGGTCTCTGGATGCGGGGCGGAGGTTTGCTCCTTAGGGGCTGCTTGGATATGAGTTTGATGGGGATTCGTCGGCGAACATCTGGTCCACCCAAACTCCCAGAGCCATCGCTTCCTTGAAGATCATTATCTGTTGGGGAAAACAGGTCATCATGGAAATCAATATATTTCGGCATCACCACATTATATTAGATATGCTGTGCATATTCTCATAAACAATCATCCGTTCAAGTAAAAGCTTACATTCAAAGATTGCTTCAGTTAGACTGATCATTTTAATGAAATATTTATTTAAAGAATTGGGCTCAGGCTATGCTGACATGCTTTTAATGACCAATTTTAAAGTACAGTCCAATATGAAACTTCAAGTCCGAACATCAGTTCAACTTTTAAAGTTTACATAAACCTTTAATGTGATTCTTTATAGCTTTAGCGAGTTGGATTCAAAGCCTGCGATGAGAATATTAAGGTTTTGACACAAATACTTCGGAAGATCTTCTGAAATCCGCCGTTCGACTCATTTGTTTCATACATTTTAACTAAATGTTAGCTGACGCTAGCTCGGTTAGCATTCCGGCAATTAGCATTCGCGCCCACTCATTCGCAGCTGCCGTCAAACCGACAGATTGGGTAGATACATTGTTTGTACATTTATTGCCCTAATTTTGTTGCAGAGCATTAAAAGTTATCGTGGGAAGTTCATCGACTGATAGCTATTATTAACTTTCGTGAACTCAAGTGCTCCCAAATCATTAGCCAGCGTTTAGCTAACGTTGTCGTTAGCCTGTATCGTGATAGCTTTAATGCTACTGGAGAAGATAGTAAGATGTCGTAGCAAACCAATGTGCCAAAAGAACGTTATGTCCTTATCAGAAAAGATGAGTCAACAACAACCGTGTTGTCCGTTGTGAAACAAATATCACAATGACAAGTTTACCACAGTCGGCCCAACTAGCCATTCTACTTACCGCTGTGGTCCATGATCCAGAGTGGACGCAATGCATTGTGGGATACATGAGTAGAGGAAGTGAAGGGAGAGGAAAGGGAGGAAGTGAATAGGAAGGAAAATAAAGTGAGTGGACAAGTCGCAGTTGTCAAACGAGACGATGAATGGAGTCGCCATGTAAAGGAAAGAAAAACCGAGAACGTAGTTTGAAAATGACTGAAGTGTGAAATGTAATCACTTCTAAAAGCTTTGAAATCTGTGGGGTCGTAACCCGGCCCCGGATAAGCGGTTGATGATGGATGGATGGGGTTGTAACAGTGCATTTGAAAACGAGTTATTTTCAAGTGGCTAGAATTTTCCATTTTGGCTCTTTCATAAAAAAATAATCTGTGCAATTTGGAATAAAAAAAGGTTATATCAAACAGTTTTAGGTTTTAAGAGGCCTTTCTATTTTGTATTCAATTTTTGGCTTTTATGTTTCAAAATTAATAATTAAATAACCACTCGTTTCTCATGTCTTGATATCCAGACCCTGGAACAGAAATCAAATTACCAAAGATTCATATATCCTTCTGTTGTTTGCCCTCATTTTGCTTTACCAAAACATTTGAAAATCTGCCTCTCTTTGTCAACCTACTCTACCAAGTTATTAAAGTCAGCTATGCTCAACTGCTTCTCACACAATTTAAATAGTTCCTTTTATTTAAGGTAGAGGTATTAAACTGAATGTACATGTCAACAAGTTTTTATGTTACCTAATGAAATATAGATATACCTCTATTAACTCATTATTGTTTGAGGGTTAGAGGTCAGGCTCAGCCACAAACAAAGCTGGGTTTAGATAGATAGATAGATAGATAGATAGATAGATAGATAGATAGATAGATAGATAGATAGATAGATAGATAGATAGATAGATAGATAGATAGATAGATAGATAGATAGATAGATAGATAGATAGATAGATAGATAGATAGATACTTTATTAATCCCGGAGGAAATGGTATATATCCACTGCTCAGGCATTACATAACGAATAATACTGGATAAACAACCTAACCATTGTATTCGATCTGTATAAAAACTTTTCATTGCCTTTTTAAATGGGTTTTAATAAATAAATAAATACATTTACAAACAAACTTTATAAAAAATCTTCACAAAATATTTTTATTGGTGTTGTGGTATATTGTTGGATGGTTTATTAGAAATACTTATTTAATGCTAAGACCTTTAAAATGTGACTACCAGTACAAAAATGTGAGAATAGAATATTTAAAGATGAGAGTCCCGCACTGCCGCATAAGTCCGCACTCCACTGCGCCATGCCCGCTGCGCTGCGCTGCGCCTGGAGCCGACGCGCGTCCACACTTCAGCTCTACTGCGCACTCTCGTAGCACCGTCGCCATTTTGATTTGAAAAATATGACTGAGTTTTTCCTGCTTTGCATGCTAAACTTAGCCCCGCGTTTGAATTACTTTGTGTGTGAGTACGAATCATACACTGTGTATGTATAATAGGTGTTGCTATTAGTGTCAAGCAAACATTAATGGTGGGGAAGTGTTCATTTGATGGACTTCTAGACCACATTTGACTAACGTTAGCCAAGTTGAGCTAGCTAACAGTAGCCTGTGCTGTCTCCGACTGACCGTCTTCAAAACAAACCACTATTAGCTCACAGGCTAACGTGTGTTAGCTGACAGCTAGGTGATAGTTAGCTGTATAGGTTGTGACTTAGTAGCAGTCAGTTTGACGAAAAACCCAGCCAGTAATATAACACAGACAGAAGGGATACCAACGGATTTCTAATCAAAGGTACGTTTCTGACGGGAGGAACATCACGTCTTTGTGACATTTTCTAGCGTTAGCATCCATATCCAACGTTAACTTCATCGACAAAGTTGAACCCAAGTTGTGGAGCTACGGTAGCTGCTAACCGCTCGGTACGTGTTAACTGTGAGTAGCTAATTAGCTTACATGCTAATCAGAGAAAAGGAGGAACTAATGTAGACGTTAGCTAAAATGTTTGCTAACTTGATATATTGGTGTGTGTGTGTGTGTGTGTGTGTGTGTGTCTGAAAATATTGTTAATTAATATTCAGTTCGAAACAAATTATTTTTTTAATCGAATAACTTTGACAAAGCAAAATGTTTAGCTGTTTTATCAGTCAACGCTAGTTATCATAAAATAGTCGCTGAGCTGTAGTTTCATTGAGTTGTGTATAAACATATAAATAACACAACTCTGATCTATGTTGTCTATTTAACTATCGAGACGAGTTAAGTAGTTAACTAAGGAGTGTCCTGCTGTCCGGAGTTGGGTAAGACAAACTACCGTGTGCTGTAAACTTGACGAAACACCGTTTATGTTAATGTGTACAGAGACTTTCGATGGTTAAAACACTCTTTTGTGGATTAAGTGTGCTTTCATGAAGTCGTTTTTTTTGTCTTGTGTAGTGTTTGCTAGCGGTGTGTTCGGTGCGCTGGTGAAGTAAACAGAAATCTGAGCTTCTGCTACAAGTCAGTGGGTGTTCGACTCACGCCAAGGCAACGGCGGCTCGGTTTACAGCTCTGTAGCTGCTCATCAGTGTCTCCTTCATTGTTAGACGTGTTAATGAATGGAGATCCACATACCTAACAAATATTACAGCACTCCTAGGTATCTGTAGCAGTCTTAGATGCGTACAAAACAGCTTTTAAAAGTCCAAAGCGATGGGTTATTTTCTTTCTAGCCTGACCAAAGTTAATCAGTAAGGGGATTTGATTTAGCACCTTTATCTCAGTGCTTTTGTGGAAGACTGCTTTGTTTACATATAGAAATCGCTGTTTTTCACCCACCTTTAACTTCAGTGCATTTAAGTACATGTAAGCAGAAAGAAGCTGTGTAAAACTGATTATTTAGTTAGTCCTCTAAAAAGTTCAGTTATAGACTTGGTTTGCAATTTAATGATTGCACTGGCTGTCTTATATAACTTAATATATATTCATTTGCCATCATTTTCAACTGGACTCACAGACTTCAAGTAACGTAGAACTCAAGAATGTACAAGTGCAGTTTCTTTTAGCTAAACTTCATTACTTTTTAACGAGCCTAATTAAAACATTTTTGACTTGCATCTCTTCATATATGCTCTTTATGTGCCATTGTTCCTCTTTTCGTTGTCTGTTAACTGCCAGTAGGTTGTTTTGTTGAGGTTGCCTCTGGTGAGTTCTATTTTCGATGTAAAGTCAAGCATTTGCTTTCCTGCTCCGTGTCCATGGGGAGCGTTCAACGGGTTATTATTGCACTTGTGTACTCTGTAAATGTATGCCAGATGGGCGCTGCAGCTGCACCATGTGCAAAGAAGGGCTCTCCTCCTGAAAAAAAGGAAAAGAAAACGGTGGAATCACTTATATTTCCTCCTTCAGTCTTATTTCTATGATGAACTCTTGATAGCGTGTTGCTCCTAGACACACGCTGACTCGAACAAAGCTAGAAGATGTGTTTTTTTTGGGTGTTTTTTGTTTTTTTGATGATGAACTACCACTGTAACCACATAAGGAAAAACACATCTACCAAACTCGCATGATCACAAAAGCATTAAACAGTCATTCTCCATCTTTTAGGATGTGTTTTACATTTGCCACAATCTCATAACGGGTTTCTAAAAATCTCCGTGGTGCAGATGACACACGAGAAGTTGATGTTGACTAAAAGTTGAGCAATTGACTGAATGAAATAAGAGGTTCACAAAATACACCGAGTATGAAGCATGTCATTGCCTTCCTCCTGATGAATGTCGCTGTTGTGTTCACACCACATGGATACAGGCATGCGAATCATAATTACATTTGTTGCTCGGGTGCTTTACGTTGTTATCACTTAAGAGACGACCCAGTACAACAAATGTGGGTCTTCAGTCCGTGATTCTATGTTTTACTCACTATAAACTTTAGAACTTTGATGTTCCCAAACATGATTTCAAATAACTTCAGTTACATTTCATCCATTGTGTTAAACTGACACCTGATGTCTTGGAATTTAATAAGAGATTGAGTCCATCACACAATTTCTTTGTTGAACCTGTATATGTTTTTTCTTGCTTTACTCACATTTCTCTGCAACTTATATTTTGATCCCTGTTTTCTTATTTAGAATACTTTTTTTTTTAAAAAGTTCAACAAAACACACGTCATTTTGATCATCTCACTCGTACATGCCTGTTTAAGTAAAATACAAAGTAAAAGAACCAGTTTAAACAAAACAGGACTTGCTGCCCTTTGAATCAAAGATCAGTAAAGATCAATCAATACTTTTTATTTTACAAAATGTTTGTTTGCTGTGATTGAAGTAATTTTTAGCCATTTGTCATCTCTGAATGGTGATAAATTGTTTTTCTTTAAGTATTTAACTTTCCCCTTGATGCCTGTGAGACTTTATTTGCAGCCTTATGAGAACGTTCACAATCTAATTTGACACGAGAACATTTTCATAATCTTTTGAAACATATGTCATCATCTACACATTCAGCTTTTTTGCAATTAATATTGTGCCTGAATATTAACAAGGTTGTTTCTTCCTGAATGTTCTTGCACAGTAGATGAATAATGTCTGCTTTTCTTCTGTGTTGCAGGTTATGGTGAGCTTCTCCGCGTCTCATCTCCTAAAGAGGCCTGCCTGTTAAGAGGAGACCCATGCTGATAAATGCCAGGCCTCACCACACTTTCTGTCGTCTGCACAAACGCAAATGCCTGCCTGTCCGTGGGGGAGGTCTGATTAAAGTTATCCACATTTCATCCACTGGTATGTGTGAGCGCTTTGCTGTGTGACATTAACATCTGACATATTTGATTTCTGCTTGATATGTGACAACATTTACCTGCACTATAATATATACAATTGTCCTTGTTGTAGATAAATAGCTTTACTAAATGATCATGTATATAATTGAGTTGTAAGGCCTGGTGAACATTTGTGATTTTGACTGTTAGAATAATTATTTGACTTCATGAATTAACTCTCAGGTATGTCACAACATCAGGTTTATCCTCTGTTACCGAGTCCTTCCTCAATCTCACTCATTTTGATAATGTTTGGGTGTCCTTTAGGGCTGCAACATGTATGATAACCTTTATGGAAATACCTCTGTTTGATGATATTATTATTATTGTTAATAGTGCTAGTAGTAGTTATTGCCAGATGTAAATGGCTCATAAAAGAAACAAACACTGATTGAATCATGAAAGTTTCTGAAGTAATTTTCGGACAACTTGAAAACGTCTCTACAGAGAAACACTTGTGTGTGAGTCTCAATCTGCCACCGTTTCAGGATTAAATTAACCAATTGATTTCCATCATTTTAGTACCTGTAGTCCTGGGAATTATTTTTAACATGCTTATTTATTAACATTACAGTCATGAATCAGTCACATACTGTGGTCTGACAGCGGGATGATGTTGGTAAAAAATGGGTTAACAAGTTGGTCCCTCCACATTCTTTACAACTGAGAAACTGTCATTGAAAACAAATTCTTGCTGGTTTTTCAAATATCAGATGTTTTACTGTTACGTTGGAAATTTTTTAAAAATTATTCTATATGGTGTTAAATCATGAGAGTGCTATTTGCTCCGTACCACATGCATAAATCAAGCAGAAAGGAGGTTTACTCTTTCATTAAAATCCAAACAGTTTGTTGTCTGCTGGTGTTGCTACTGCAATTTTCCAGTAGTGTTTTCTCTGAAGTCCTTATCAGACCAAAGTGTTCTGCGTTAGTTAACATAAATTGAAATATTGTGTATTAATGTAATTCCAATAATTGTGATTTTAACACATTGTTTAAGCAACAGGCTGCTTTTCTTTGGTAAGTTGTACGGGGTGTAATTTGTTTGGATTCCAGGTATTATCGGTTAATCTTCTCGTCGACATTCTCTTTTCATTTTTCTCTCCCACTTAAACACCCACTCTTCTCTTTCCTTTTATACCTGTCATTTTCCTGCCCACTGCTGTCCCCCTGTCACCCGCTGCTTCCCTGTGACCCAGGGCTGTGTCCCCCGTCCCAGCGGCCATCATGTTTTGGAAGTTCGACCTGCACACCACCTCCCACATTGACCAGCTGCTGGACAGGGAAGACGTGACGCTGAGAGAGCTGATGGAGGAGGACGATGTCCTGCAGGAGTGCAAAGCCCAAAACCGTCGGCTGCTTCTCTTCCTCTCCCAGGATCACTGCATGCAGGAGCTGGTCAGCCTCATCACCACGGAGCCCCCCGCCGACCTGGAGGAGAGGAGCCGCTTTAAGTGAGAAATGCAGACAGGGACTAGTGGCAGGTTTCTGATTGGTCCACAGTGTGTGCTAGCATTAGTGCAACTGTGTGTGTGTGTGTGTTTATACTCACTGTATGGTGTCTTGTATTCCAATAGGATTTGATACTTTTGAGATGTATGGAACTTTTTTAAACATATTGAGTGCTCAGATCTTCAAACATCTTGGTTTTTTTTTTGTATCAGGTTTCCCAACATAGCCTGTGAGCTCCTGACATCAGATGTGTCCATTATAAACGATAAGCTGGGCGCGGATGAGTCTCTCCTTGAGATGCTCTATCACTTCCTGGAGCAGGACCCGCCCCTCAACCCGCTATTGGCCAGCTTCTTCAGCAAAACCATCGGCAATCTCATTGCTAGGAAAACTGAACAGGTGTGCTAAGAAAGATCACGGCTGAGGCAACCATTTGATTCCACTTCCAACCTTTGTTTTTTCATAGAAAAACCGGCATTTAGCACAAAAGAACAGTGTGATGTTTTGGAATCCAGCGATGCTAAAGGTCACATGTTACCCCGTAATTGAGCACTGTGTTTTGTTTTTCAGGTTATTACTTTTCTGAAGAAAAAGGAAGGCTTCATTGGTCTGGTGCTGAAACATATTGATGCTTCTGCTATGATGGACCTGCTGCTTCGCCTCATCAGTTGTGTGGAGCCTGCCCCCTTGAGACAGGAGGTCCTACATGTAAGTTATTGATCAGTATATCAATTGAATCAGGATTGGAATCACGCTGAGCAGTAGCTACACAAAAAAGATAAAATCTTAAATAAGTTCTTAAATGAGCCAATAATCAGTGTAAGTTTTCAGGGTAGACGATTCTTTGAATTGTTTCAGCCGTAATGAACGTCTGACAAGTTGAGAGTGGCCTTTAATATACCTCCCATTGTTTTTCCCCCAGTGGCTGAATGAAGAGAAGTTGGTACAAAGGCTCACAGAACTGATCCATACTGGTAAAGATGAGGAGGTGAGTGTTGCTGCTGGACGTTGAGCTGTCGTCGTGTTGTCATGGTGATTTGTTTCTGTACACATTATGGCACGGACACTCATCTGTTAATTCCGATTGATGTTTCAGAGACAATCAAACGCATCCCAAACGCTTTGTGACGTCATCCGCCTTAGTCGAGACCAGGCCAATCAGATGCAAGAGAACACGGAGGCCGACCCACTATTGGCTGTTCTAGAGTCGTAAGTTTATCATACCTGTTGATTTGAACATTTTAAGAACTTCCTCCAGACCAGTCGGGTTTGGTGACCCATCTGTCCTGCTGTGATCAGCGCCGCCAGATAAACAGGTGTTTGTTTTCATCATGGTCAGGATGGGCTCCACTGCGTTGGTGTGTGTGCTCTGACATGCCCACACAAGCAGGGTGTGTACACATATTGAAACACTCCTGTGCTGTTGTTACACCAGATTTACAAATCTCTCATTCGGGTGGAGTCCTTCAAGTCTGAGGTCATCGTTTGTCTCCAAACACATGTTTGACACACATTGATTTTTGTGTTGCTTCGTGTTCAGCCTGGTTTTACACACCTTTCTACAGATTCCGATGCTTCAGCTTTACCTTAGCAGACAAGTTGGACAGGTTTGCTGAGAAGAGAACACTTTTTTTTTTATATGTCAGATTTTCCCCTAAATGAACATTTATTTTTCAGACAGGAGAGTGTAGCAGGACTCCTCAAGAACATGTTTGAGGGCGAGAGGAGTGAGGCCTCAATCGTTAACGGAACTCAAGTGCTACTTACCTTGCTGGAGACCAGGAGGTCTGGGTGAGTCCGGGTCTCTTCAGGGTTCAACCTTCATGATCCGACAGCAAAGTGAATGCGGTTCATCTGCATTTTGATCCTCATTCTGTTGCATTATAACTTTGACTTGTTTTTGCTCTTAAATGTGTCAAGAAAGTAGTGGAAATATTTATGATGACACCGTCACTAATAGTTTGATCATTTCAGTTGAGTTAAGAAATAAATTGATGGATATCAAAAATTTCAACATCAGAATGTCAAACTAAAAAAAAAAATTCTGAAAACTTCTACCAATACATGAAGGGTAGAAATGTAAACAGAAACACTTTTTGTCTTGTGCCCTCCAGGTTGGAAGGGCTGATGGATCTGTATTCTCAGGGTTATGAAAGGTCTTACACTGTCAACAGCAGTATTTTAAATGCCATTGAGCCCCATTTAAAGGACTTTCAGCAGCTTCTTCTGGACCCCCCCAAGGTAATTCACATGTAAAGCATATGTATACTCCAGATAAACTAGTACCTCGAGACACAAGCTCGACATACGAGTGTTTTGAGTTATGAGCCGTCGCTCTGTCCACATTTTTGTTCGACATACAAGCAAAAATCCGAGTTTCAGCTTAGACCATATCATTGTTTATGTAACTTTGCCTGTGTATAATTAATTATACATATGAAAAGTTTGCATGTCTATTGGTTGATTAAAAAAATGTTTTTTCTTCATAATGTAGAGGTTTTTTTTACAAGGCTGAGACAGATTAAAATTATTATAGTATATTTTATATGGGGAAATGTTTGATCTGTGTGCTCAGTCACAGAAGGTATTAAACATATTATTTCAAGGTTATGCTATATAAGTTGATAGACGCTATAATCTATAACAAGTATTTCATTCATTTTTTCTAAAGCTGTTTTTTGTCTTACACGCACATTCATTAAAACATTCCTTTCCCTGATGGTGAATAAACTCTTGAACCAGTAACACAAGTCCGCAGTTCAGTTACAGCATCGCAGCTTGTGTTTGGATGTCAAAACAAAAGCATTTTGGCTGACATGCGCTTCTCATTTCCTCTGTAGAAAAGTGCAATATTGACAACCGTAGGTGTTCTCGAGCAACCGTTGGGGAACGCCCGCCTTCATGTGGCCCGGCTGGTGGCCGCCCTGCTGCAGACATGTGACCCCAGCATCTGCCAGGAGCTCTGTAATCTTTCCACCATGGATTTACTACTGGTGGGTTAATCCTGACTTGACTCAACATTTCAAACTCCGATTTTTAATTATCGAGCACATAGTGAGAAAAACCTGCTCATGTATATATATATATATATATATATATTTTTTTTTTATTTTTTTTTTTTTAACAAAAGTGCCTTCCTGCGTTATGTTTTTGGTGATGTATGTGAAATAGAAAATAAAAAAGTTGCATCAGGTTTACACGAGGTAGGACGTGAGGTGGGAGCAGAGATGACCTTATCACACCTCCTGACCAAAGAGCAGTGGGTGTGCTTTATTTGGAGGAGGTCGTACACATACATCAAGCTTTGTGTTGAGTTCACCAAAACCTCCATTCCTGCCCTCGTGTAACAACATGTAGGGACAGAACGTAGGACTTACAAGGGTGGAGACGGATTTATGGCAGGACTTCATCGGATCTATTCAACTTAAATCATTCTATTTATTTTCACAACTCGATGCAGTCAACACTAATATCTAATGGAGATCTGAACCATCAGTGAGCAAAGAAACCTCAAGAGAGGCTTAGATCTCTTCACGGCATCATTAATAGTTAATCAATCAGTTGTATTGGTTGTTGTAGGAGATAAATGTGCTCTGGAATGATGTCGAGCTGTTTTATTGCCCTAGAAGCACCAACTACAGATACATGTACTACTGAATGCTGTCCTTAATTGCTGTTTATTCTCATGAAACCATATGTGACACTTTTCGAATCCTCTAAACCTGAGTATCAAATATTTTCTGAATTGCATAACATTTCAAGGGAAACGTCAGCCTCTTCTTTCGTCCGTGGGGAAGACAAAAGAGTTGCTACGCTGGGGTTTTCCTGCCCTCTAGTGTTTTAGTTAGAAATGATCCTTTTGATGGTGGCATCATATTTTAATTTAGTCCAGTTCTGTGTTGATATTTAGTGGAAACAGTTGATCCAGCTGCTTACTCCTCTTTGAACAGCCTCCAACAGTCCTGCTGTTGTTTGACTGTACTTCCTCTTAGTTCAGATGCTCATGAACAGACTCATCTGCTGCATGTCGCTGTCTTTGCTTTACTTTTCTCTCTGAATAGGATCTGTTCTTCAAATACTCCTGGAACAACTTTTTGCACTTCCAAGTGGAGCTGTGTGTTGCAGCTATCTTGAACCATCCTTCCTCAGAGGAGCGACCCGGCCCAGGCCTCCAGAACCACGATGGGAAGCCTGCAGCCCTGAACCCTGAGGCGCAGGGGGAGACCGTGGAGACAGGCGGGACCAGTGAGCCACAGACCTCCGTCCACAATGCCCTTGTGGCACATGTAGGTGGCCAGGGTTGCATTCTGTGTTGTTGCTGTTTGTCGTTTGTTTCTACGCTTACCTTGGTTCTGTGTCACATTGAACCCTCAGCTCTTCCAGAAGTGTAAACTTGTACAAAGGATCCTTGATGCCTGGGAGGAGAACGAGAAAATACAGTAAGATCACCTTCACTCCAATCCCAAATTTCCCTTTTCATGTTCATGTTGTAGTTGTGACATCCAATGCCTGATTAAAACAATATACGTTTCGTTTCCAATGTAAAGCTAACTGTTTCTCATGTTTCTGTCAATGCTAGGGCTGAGGGTGGCACCAGGAGAGGCAACATGGGTCACCTGACCAGGATTTCCAACATGGTCGTCCTGAACCTGGAGAAAGGCCCAGTACAGGCCCAGATCGCTGACCTCATCAAAGGTAATCACGCACTGTCACAGGAAGTCCTTCTTGTGACCGAGGAGTCAGTGAAAAGGATTTTTCTTGTTTTCGCAGAGCTTCCAGAAGACTGCAGAGGACGCTGGGAGAGCTTCGTGGACGAGACCCTGAGAGAGACCAACAGAAGAAACACGGTGGAGCTGGTGAGAGTCTGTTCAGTGTCAGAGCAGCTGTTCCCGCGGCTCCGCTAGTTCCATGTCTCCTTTTGTTGTGACATCAAAAAATACAGGTAGACCTCGAGTCAAGTCGTTCTCAATTATACATCAGTTTTTAAAAAAAACAACCTGACATTGAAAATGAGTCAAGTTTGACATTTTACTCCACTTAACATCAGTCCACAAATATTGGAATTATAAAATCACCAGTAAACCATTAAAAGCAAATAATATATATAACATAAAAATATAATATTAGCCTGTAGCAACCCCCGTTAGCCACAATGTGGAATAAGCTGTTGAAGACAAGACAATCACGTTTTTTTCTGTAGTATATTAAAAAATAAAATTTGTAAGCTTCAAGTAGATTCATATTAACCAAATATTTTATTCATGAAATACATTCATAAATAAAGTTCAGTATTGTCAGTTTAGCTTGGAGAGTAGCTGATTCGACGTAAACTGAGGTCTACCTGTAACATAGACCTCAATGATTGCCTCTAGACCAGGGATGTCAAAGTCAAATACACAGAGGGCCAAGAAACAAATATGCTTCAAGCCGTTCAATCAATTGAACTCGTTAAATGTTCATTAAAACATGTTAAAATGATTGCACATATAGTCTTGAACCAATACCTAACATTGTATATTATTTATTAAATTAATAAAACAATACTTTTAAAGGCTCCGTCAGTAATTTCCAATGAAAACATTTTTCAACAGGCACACAGACAAAAATGAACTTCCTTCAATGAAAAATCATGTCTTTCTCTGTGTGTTTCTGAGATGTTTGATGGTGCCTTATTAGATTATATTCTTTCAATCCAGCCAAACTTTCTTCACACAAGACACACAGGTTTGCATTTTACCTCGGTGAAAATGTCCTCTGACTCCCACCAAGCTTGAAACCCCCTGTTCTCAGTGCTCATCTTCCGTTTAGCCATGTTTTTTGAAGAGAGGGGTAGTTCATTTCTGCTCTGATGGCTTATGAGTAATGAACCGAGGCCTGCTTGCTACCTCTGGACCAACCACCTGCAGGGCAGATTGATGGGGTCGGGTGCACTGCCATATGGGTGGCAGTGACAACAGGGGGTCGTTGAATGTCACCTCACTGATGGGGAAAGAGCCGGAGCTTGTGTTGGAGGTGGAGCGTTACCAGTAGGATCTGGTGCGGCTTACCTCCACGCATAGCCTCGGTTCTGGAACCAAACTCCTGAATAGGGCTTGGACCTTGTTTTACTCCGGAGTTGCGTCAGGCTTGAGGTGCAGGGTGGGTGTGGGCATACTCACAAGCCCCCGGCTGAGCGCTGCTGTGTTGGAGTTTAGCCTGGTGGATGAGAGGGTCGCCTCCTTACGCCTTAAGGCTGTGGGAGGGAAAACTCTGACTGTTGTTTGTGGGTATCCATCAAAAAGCAGCTCGGATTTTTCGGCCTTCTTGGGGTCCCTAAGTGGGGGTCCTTCATGGGATCCCTTTAGAGGACTCCTTTGTTCACCTGGGGGACTTTAATGCACACGTTAGCAATGATGGAGACACCTGGAAGGGTGTGATTGGGAGGAATGGCCTCCCTGATCTAAACCCGAGCGGTGTTATGTTGTTGGACGTCTGTGGTAGTCATAGATTGTTCATAACTAACACCATGTTCAAACACAAGGATGCTCATAAGTGTACCTGGTATCAGAGTACCCTGGGTCGGAGGTCAATGATCGATCTTGTGATCGTATCATCTGACCTTCGACCGTGTGTGCTGGACACTCGGGTGAAGAGAGGGGCAGAGCTGTCAACTGATCACCATGTGGTGATGAGTTGAGTCTGTTGGCAGAGGAAACCTTTGGATAGACCTGGTAAGCCCAAACGAGTAGTGCGGGTGAACTGGGAACGTCTGGAGGAGGACTCGGTCCGCGAGGCCTTCAATTCACATCTCCGAAGGAGCTTCTCGTGCATCCCTGTGGAGGCTGGGGGCATCGAACCTGAATGGTTGATTTTCAAAGCTTCCATTGCTGAAGCTGCAGCTGAGAGCTGTGGTCTTAAAGTCTTGGGTGCCTCAAGGGGCAGCAACCCTCGAACACCGTGGTGGACCCTGGTGGTCAGGGAAGCTGTCCGACTGAGGAAGGAGGCATTCAGGGGTATGTTCCCCAAGGATACTCACTGTCCCTGGGGACAGTTGCAGGGTACCGACAGGCCAAAAGGACTACAGCCTTGGCTGTGATGGAGGCAAAACAGAGGGTGTGGGAGGAGTTCGAAGAGGCCACGGAGAAGTACTATCAGACGGCACCTCAGGAGGGGGAAACGGGGGACCATCCAAGCTGTATACGGGAAGGATTGGACACTGTTGACCTCGACTGAGGAGGTTGTCGGTCGGTGGAAGGAACACTTTGAGGAACTCCTGAATCCAACTACCCCATCTGACCTGTCCTCTGTTGCAGAGGCAGAGCTGGAGGATGATGGGGGATTCGAGTCAATCTCTCTGGGCGAAGTCACCGAGATAATTAAACAACTTCACGGTGGCAAAGCCCCGGGTGTTGATGAGATTCACCCAGAAATGCTGAAGGCTCTGGGTGTTGAGGAGCTGTCATGGATGACACGCCTCTTTAACATCACGTGGAAGTCTGGGACAGTGCTGAAAGAGTGGCAGACTGGGGTGGTGGTTCCTCTTTTTAAAAAATGGGGGACCAGAGGGTGTGTGCCAAATACAGGGGCATCACACTCCTCAGCTTCCCTGGGAAAGTTTACTCTGAGGTGCTGGAAAGGAGAGACCGACTGATTGGGGCGGAACAATGTGGATTCTGATCTGTTGGTGAACCAATGGACCAGCTCTTTACTCTCGCAGGGATCCTAGAGGGGGCTTGGGAGTAGCCCATCCAGTCTGTGTTTTGTGGACTTGGAGAAGGCGTATGATTGGGTGATTGGGTCCCTAGGGATATACTGTGGGAGGTACTGCGGGAGTATGGGGTGAGGGGGCCTCTCCTCAGCGCCTTCCAATCCCTGTAAGCCCAAAGTGAGAGCTGCGTTCGGGTTCTCTGCAGTAAGTCAGACTTGTTCCGAGTAGCTGTTGGCCTTCGCCAGGGCTGCGCTTTATCACCAATTCTGTTTGTGATCTTCATGGACAGGATATCGAGGCGTAGTCGTGGTGAGGAGGGTTTACAGTTCGATGGGCTGAGGATTGCATCGCTGCTTTTTGCAGATGATGTGGTCCTGTTTGCGTCATCGACCTGTGACCTGCAGCACTCACTGGTCCGGTTTTGCAGCTGAGTGCCAAACCGGACCAGCACCTCCAAATCTGAGTGGGGAATGAGGTCCTCCGACAAGTGAAGGAGTCTAAGTATCTTGGGGTCTTGTTCCAAGTGAGGGAACAATGGAACGTCAGATTGGACGGAGAATTGGGGCAGCAGGAGCGGTATTGCAGTCGCTTTACTGAAGTATTGTCACAAATAGGGAGCTAAGCCGAGAGGCAAAGCTCTCCATCTACCGTACAATCTTCGTTCCTACCCTCACCTTTGGTCGTGAGCGATGGGTCATGACCGAAAGAACGAGATCGCGGATACAAGCAGCAGAAACGTGTTCTGAGGCGGATAGCTGGTGTCTCCCTTAGAGATAAGGTGAGAAACACTGCTGTTCGCTAGGGTCTCAGAGTAAAGCCGCTGCTCCTTCACGTGGAAAGGAGTCAGTTGAGGTGGTTTGGGCATCTGGAGTGGATCCCTCTGGTGCGCCTCCCCAGGGAGGTGTTCCTGGAACATCCAGCTGGGAGGAGACCTCGGGGCAGACTCAGGACCAGGTGGAGGGATTATATCTCAACACTGGCCAGTGATCCCAACGCCTTGGGATCCCCCAGTCAGATCTGGTGGATGTGGCTGGGGAAAGGGAAGTTTGGGGCTCCCTGTTGAAGCTGCTTTCCTACTTTCATAGATCAAAGTTAGTGCTTTGATCTATGGTCTTACTCACACTGGCCATCTCCCTCGTCTTACTCTTATTCGGTTCCTGAGTCGACAAAAGTTGAAATTTGACCTTGACTTAGTTTTCCCAAGGTCAAGGTCATCATCTTATTTCCATCCCCTTTGCTGCCCGAGTAATGTGCCGTTTGTTTCATCTTTCTGTAACGGTTAAGATATTTGGTGGACTAACGAATGCACGGACGGACACACAAACACTGACAGTTAAAACATATCACTGCTTTGAAGCATGATGTAATTAAATAGATAATATAGATAGATAAATAGATAATTCATTTGCGGGTCGGATTTGTGTTTGAGATCTTGTGGTGACCAACAGAACTTTATTCTTCTTGGGTACAACTTTTCTAGATTCTGTGTTTTCTGTAGACCAGGTCCATGGTCCAGTCTGATCTTTGAGCGTGTTAAGTCAGAGAAACGGTTTTGAACGTTTCACTTCACAAAAGTATTGTGTGTATAAACATCTAGGGCTTTATTGTATTCTATATTCCACAGGTCAGGTTGACCTCGGACAGATAAGAGCCTACGCTCCGTTACTCTTAAGTTTCCTCTTCTATCTCCAGTCAGTGTTCACTAGTGGAACAGTTCGTCACGTGTACCCGTGTCCTCCTGCAGGTCAGCACCCACAACATGCATTCGTCCAGCGAGGATGACGACATGGAGAGCCCCTTCCCCAACGACCTGTCTCTGCAGCAGGTAGGGATGACTTGTCACCACCGTCGCTTCTTCTTGTCACCCTCCTTTAGTCGTATAACATCACAGTAAAAAAAACGCTCTTCTCCCAGGCCTTCTCTGACTACCAGATCCAACAGATGACTGCCAACTTTGTGGATCAGTTTGGATTCAACGACGAGGAGTTCAGCGAGCATGACGAGAATATCAAGTCAGTGGTTCAAGCCTTGAATGAAGGATTTGCTCCACTGCTTCAGTATTTGTGTTTTAGTCTCTTTACCTTACAGGATGTGGACTAACAGCTTTTCTTCTTTCCTCAGTGCCACATTTGACCGAATTGCTGAAATAAATTTCAACCTAGATGCTGATGATAATAGTGTAAGTGTAGCTGCTGTAATGTCCCAGCTCCTTCAGTTGTTACTGGGATGTGAACAGAAGACCTGCTGCTCTTTGTGTCCCGCAGCTGCTGCTGTTGAGAGTTTTGGTGAATTGTTTGAGACTTGTCTGTCTGCTCATAGGCCAATGCAGCTGCATTCGAAGCCTGTTGTAAAGAGAGAATACACCAGTTTGATGATGCTGAAGAAGATGAGGACATCTGGGAGGAGAAGGAGATGAACTATGCAACACATGCTAAATCTAGAACAAGGTAAACCTTGTGATTGTTTCTAGTTTATACCTGCTTTCTTTTGGTACAGCTGACTTTTTGTTTTTCTGTTGGTCCTATTGTTTCATTTCAACTCGTGCTCCTCGTCTTTCAGGTTTGGAGTCTCACAAACCTCAGATGGATGCTCCAGAAGCAGCATGGAGAACGGAGGCAGGGAACGGGACCGGAGCTCTGAATCTGACGAGGATGAAGAGTCTGAGCAGAACAGATCAGATTCAGGTAGTGTGGGAGGAAGGAAGTCATGGTGTTTGTGTGTATGTGTGTGAAGCTCTTGTCTTAGTTTGAAAAGGTTTTTTTTGTGTTTGCAGGTCCAGGCTGGACGGCGACCTTCAGGGACTCAAGAGGAACTGCAGCGTCCCAAACCCCAGCAGGGTGGGAGAGCTCACATGTGAGTGGGCCAGAGGCGCAGGAAACCGGCTGGGCCAACTTCACTGAGTTCCAGCCTTTCTCCGGGTGAGAAAAACAGTTACTCCAAAATGGATGGAGGAAGATTGTTTTTATGTTTGTCACTGAGTGATCCTCTTTAAAAATCAGTCTCAAGACTATCGCTGAAAGGTCAATGTTTCAAAACAGGAACTTATTCTGTGAACCAAGTTGTGACACATTTTGTGTCTTCATGTCCTCCAGTACAGAGACTGATCTGAGGTGCAGCTCTCCTGTGGACACGAGCAGCGCCGTCACAGTCCAACAAGCCAAACAGAACTGCGACAAGAGTGGTGAGTTCACCTTGAAACCCGCCGCGCTTCCTTAGAGACACCTAACCGACTTACTGCTTTTGTTGTCAGCAGATGCTAGCGCCGGCGCCTCGCCAGCAGCAGAAGCAAACAAAGCCCCCCTGGTGGCGTCGGACAGCAGCTCCTCCGGGGGGTCGGACAGCGAGGAAGACGACAAAAGTGCCACCGGCGCTCCCGGCGTACCCGGCAACAAGACGGCTGACCTCAGCAGGTGTGTGGGCGGGATGTTTGTGTTCTGGTCCAATCAGAGGCCACGTGTCATTTAAATGTCATAACTACTCCAAATACTAAAGTAATGTAATTACTACTCTAAATACTAAAGTACTTATTCCCTCAGACTGACCAGGAACAATTACAGGACATTAAAACAACACAGAATAAATAAAATACTGTAGTACCGTAATAAAACCTAACTTTAGACTCCAACCTCTGGAAACCTGACTCTCTGAGATGCTCGCAGAAAAAAACAAAATATAACAAAGAGGGGAAGACGAGTGTTGAGGCTGCGCGGTGCTGCCCCTGCGAGGGTTGTGGCTGAAAGCGGAACTACAGCAGTCAGATATGGAGGTGTGCGTTTGTTCATATCTTGAGGACTTCCTGTACAGCAGCATATGTTCTACCAAACAGGTCACATGACGACACCTTTTTATTTTCACTGCTGCGTGAATTCTAATGTTTGACATGTTTTAAGGCACTTTAATGGAATCAGCTGAAGCAGAACAGCGAGTTGTTGCCATTAGAAACGACGCAGCGCCTCCTGTAGCGTCAAGTTTTTCAGATGCTGTAGCTTGAATGCAGCCAACAGGCTAACGGGTCGATGGGAGTGATGACGGTGTGTGTGTGTGTGTGTCCCCAGCAGTGAGGAGAATCCGCTGCCTCTGGAGAAACTGTCTCTGTCAGATCCTCCCAAAGCGTCAGAAGCGCCGCCGCCCCCTGAGGATTCGCCTGAAACCACGCAGACTGACAGGAAGTAAGTGTCTCGTCGACGCCGTCCAGGTTCTGATCACGACTGAAACCGTTTCAAGTCGTTCTGAACGAATCTGACGCATCGTCCACAAAAACATCATAGGAAAAGTTTTGTCCTTCATGACGTTAAAGAATCTTTGGATTATTTGGCCGCAGATTAAAAATTACACAGATTGTGATGACTCAGCAGTCGTGAGCGGAGGGTAAGCTACAGGTAGCGCTATCTCGTTTATCTCACACACAGGAAACACTCCTCCTCTGTTTCAGTGTGTACGTGATCCTTTCCTGTGTCTCCCCCCACAGAGAGGAAACGCCTCCACCCCAGGAAGTGTCGGTCAACGGGCCGGTCTGAGCGCCGGCGTCGCCGTCAAGAGACGTCGCCGCCGCCGACTGTCAGCCTCCTCCAGAGTGACTCTCCTACATAACCTCACTGCAGCTACGGTGTTTTTACTGAATCACTCTGCCCCGTTATTGGACCTGGACACTGCCAATCAACACCGACGACGAGGCGACGGACCGTGTAAAAAAAACAAAACAAAACAAAGAAAAAAGACAAGAAGAAATCCGACAGACCGACCGGAGGAGCGCAGAGGAATCCTCTTCTAAGCCTTCGTTTCCGATGTTGCACACAAAAAGTGCGGTTTTAATGTAGCAGCGATCTTTGAAACGAATCGGAGGGGAGGGAGGGGGCGGACATCATCATCGTTTATTTTTTTATGTCCTCGAAGATTTCTCTCCTGCTTGTTCAAAGCTGTTGGAATCCCCCGACGTGAGGGAGGAGACGCCCCTGAACGGATAGCACAGGCTAAACTTTTATCGATGCCTCAACAATGAATCCTTTTTTTTTTTTTTCCCTCTCTCAAGCTTAAGAAAAAGCACTTATGCAGCCATTTACTGTACGTTATAGCACAAATGTAAGTGTCCAAACCTCATCTCTGCTGGCCGTCTCGTCTGTCTGCTCACACACATCACATCCGTTATTTTTTTTTGTTTTTTTGTTGAGGAAACACCTTTTTTTGGCGAACATCTCCAGGTTTCTGAATGTGTTGGAAGTGCTTCAGGAGGAGGAAGAGGAGGATGAACAGAGCTCCAATAGTATTACTGTCTCTTTGCTCATGTGCAATAATAGCCATTTTTATTTAAGAAAATGAAAATCAGCGTATCTTTTAAAAAAAAAAAATCAATCTAGCATCAGAAAAACTCATTTTGGCAAATTCATTTGGATAAATAATCTAAACTTGATCTCAGATTTTTAAATTCCTCTCTAGTGCATGTTGAAGCGGTTCTGTTGACCTAGCTAGTGAGCTCAGACCTTCTGATTGTATTGACCTTTAAGTTCTTATTGCTATTTCTCTTAAATCAACGCAACGTTATCTACCTATATCCAAATATTATCCACATTTAAAAGTAATTTTTACAAGCGATCTTGAGATTACTGTGGTCCGTTCCTTTCTCTCTCTTGCCCCCCATCCCCCCCATCTGTCCCCCTCTCCCCCCTCCTCTGAGCACTCGTTCACAGGGCAGAGGGGCATCTGGAGTGACGCTGCCGGGTTTGTCTTTATTCATTTCTCTGAGCAGCAGGTTGGACACAGGACAGCTGGAGGTTGTTCAGAGCTGCTGGCTTCTGGTGAACCTCCTGAAATCATCCAGCAGTGATCGGGTTCTTCGATCAGGTTCTTCGATCGTCGTTCAACAAATAAATTATAGTGTCTGGTTTGACCGTATTAACACCAGAAACTCGGCTTTTGCTCCTCTTGGTTGTTTGTCTCGCCTTCGGTCGCCTCTCGGGTGTCGCTGAGGAACCTTCATCTCCGTTTGCGTGAGGTCACTGGATTCTGAGGGTTAAAACCTGAATGTCGTAGCTTCTGTGCAGCTCCATGGCAACCAGAGTAGGCCGCCGGTTCTCCGAGAAACCTTCAGCTCTGTTATGATGGAGCATCGGATGTGCGTTCGTCAGGTGGAGATGATGTCTCCGGATGCGACACCTGGCTCTAAATATTTGCTAACATGCTAATAAGGTCGATAAAACAACAAGTGATGGCTGGAAACCAGCTAAGGATCATATCCTGCAGCTCTCTGGCGGGTGGGGTTCCATTTAGCTGATCGCTCTGCTGACTGCTGCCATGAGAATCCAGGAACAGAATCACTAAAACGTCTTTCTCATGTCGTCTCCATTTACAGGTGATTTTTTTTTTTCCTTTTCAAATACAAGAATGAAAAGAAATCCTCCAGGATTTTGTTGGCATTTGCCGAGTCCAGGGCTCAAACCTGGATTCACACCCCCCACACCCCCAAAAAAGGTCAATCATTGTCTCCTCGCCCCCTCCTGTTGGACAGACAGCTGTCCAGCTGTCGGCCTGCAGTTTGATCCTGATCACAGGACGATGGGAACTTGTTTAAAACACCAGATGACGCTTCTGGAGGCTTGGATTTCTTCATGTAGTTTCGCTTTGGTTGGATAAACAAGCCCCCCCCCATCTGTTTCAGGATCTAGTTCAGCAACGTTTGTTGGGAAGACTTTGAAATGTTTTATGCATTATTACAATATTTCACCCATTTTTTGGGGGGGTGGGGGGAGAGAAGATTGCATTTTTTTGGGTGAATTGTTCCTTTACGTCCCAGCTACAGGAGCGCCCCATGAAGAACATTTCTAAATGCTTTATTTCTACTGTAGCGGATATTTTGCAAACATCTAGACAAAATAAAAAAATGTGTGTTATCTGACGTGAAACTAATCATTCTACACCAACACAGAGCAACATTTAAACCCATATTTATTTGGATTCTAAAAAACCTAGAAGGACTTGATTTTGACAACATGACCGGCTCAGAGTCATTCCTAATAAAAAAAAAAAAGAAAAAAAAAAATAAATACAAAGGATCATGTTGTGTTTTGATGCAGAGGACGACAAAAAATGAGTAAACTGGACTGAAACTGGGGTGGAGTCTTCATGCGGGTGGGTTCTGGCCGTCCCTTCAGTCCGTCTGATACAGAACCGCAGATTTTTGGAGACCTATCTGGGAACACACCGCTCTTCCGGAACATCTTGAATAATGTGAATAATGTTGGTTTTCGTTGCATATTTCACATTCTAACCCCTGTGACTTTAAAAGCTCTTTCCTTCAGTGTCTCAAACTTTAGACAAGTCCTCATCTTTAGTCTTTCAGCAGAACGCCGCAGCCACTCAGACGTTCTATGGATTGGTAATAATGAGTTTTCATTCAGTGTGAAATGTTTCCTATGCGACCGCAGCAGAACCCAGCACCAGGAAGACTTCATAATGTTTGAAATTTCTTGTGAGTGTAACCTTCGTCCAGAGCGTCCCAACACTGTGTGTGTGTGTGTGTGTGTGTGTGTGTTGAGTCGTCCCAGAGGCCTCGTCTTCCACTAACAGACCGTTACACTCCACAGTAAGTAACCACGTTTACAAAAAAAAAAAAGACATTGATGGTTTACTTGTACATTTAAAAAAAAGCATTAGTCACATTAATACAGAAATAAACAAATGGCACATTGAATTCCTAATTTAAAAAATAAAGTGGTGCTTGAGGAACTTTCTTACTGAGGACAAGTTAAATAAATTACTACCATAAACGTTACATACAAATCTGGAGTAGTATATACAAAAAAAGTTATTAGACACAAAAAAAATCTACAATATCAAATTTTATGTTCAACAAAGACAGCAGTAGACCTTATCTTACAAAGCAGGGCTGAGTGTGTGTGTGTGTGTGTGTGTGGTAGACAGGACAGGAATACACACCAGGCGACACGTCAACCAGACAGAGCTTGAACTAAAGCATGCTGGGAAATGGAGGCTGTGGGAGGTGGCCAGTGAGTCGTGCTAACTTTACCTTCACCGCCTTAAGGGGAACGCGATGGAAAAATACTGGATGATTTTGTAAAAAAACCAAAAAAAAAACAATAATGCTGACAAAATTCGTTATCCTGCAACTAAGAGATATTAAAGATTTTATCCGGCTGAGAGTTGAAACATTCCAAATTAACTTCAACGGAGCAGAAAGTATTTAAACGTCTCAATCGGGGATCCTCAAACTTGTCAGTTTTTTTTTCTGATGAGGTAAAAGTCAACAAAAAGTTTGTGGGTAAAACAAACAAATCTATCAGATTATTCAAAATATGAAGTCATGCTTTCATGTCTTTTGCATAATTACATATTTTAAAATAAAGCACTTTTAATTATAATTTTAAGAATTTGAAGCAGAAGTGCATCAACGTCCACTAGATGGCGGCCTTCGGCATAGCTGGTCACCTCTTTAGCTTTAGTGGCTAACAGCACAGCTAACAGTGGGCGGAGCCTGTTCGTCTCAGAGGACGGAAGCAGGCGAGGGACAAACAGCTTCGAGTCTGTTTTAGATCTTGAGGGAAAGTTAAAATCTTTCTGGATATTTTATCCTTTTAAACATGAATACTGTCATGAAATGTTAATCAATAAAAACCTGGATTGATTTTTTTTTCTTCAGATTATTGGGTTTAAATGCTAATCCCCCAGGTTATTTCACTCCAGGAACTAACAGGCCATACGTCGGACTGGGAGACATGCTTTTCAAATAATTTCCACACATATTTATTACAGTTTTGTCAGAAAAGACTTTGACTTCTTCAAACCGATTGGAGGAGGTGAGAGCAGCGTTAGCATGACCCAACGATATGTCACCACACATGGGTGGAAAAAACACCTGAATTTCCTTTGGACCAACATCCAGTTTCTGACACTTGGAGCTCAAAGTGATGAGTCACCACCAAAAAACTGCAGTGTCACCAGTGCACACCGCGATAGACCAACAGATTTGTACTGAAATCCCTCCTGTTTCCTTCTGAGCGTCACTAGTGGTTGTTGGGGGATTGAAACACAGCGGAGGACCGGAGCAGCGAGGGAAGTGTTATCTACTTTTGTAAACACTCTCAGTCAGAGTTGAGGGACTCGCTCACACTCGTGGGGGGGGGGGGACTCGCTCACACTCCTGACGGACTGATCTTCCTGGTTTGATCTCTACGACTGCTTCTCGTCTTTCACAGTAAGTCGCCGTCGCCTGCGGAGGACGGGCGACGACCGTTGATCTCTTTCTGGTAAAAATTTAAAATTGTGGAAAACAAAAAAACAAAACAAAAAAAGGAACAACAGGAATCCTTCATGAACCGTTGAGGGCCCCCCCACACACACACACACAAGTCCGTCTGCCCCCCTCCCAGCTGGAGAGGCACGGGGATCCTCAGGTTTGTGTTCAAAGTTGGAGGGTCTGGAAAGATCTTCATGCTGGTCCGAGCTGCGGGACGCCTCACGCTTTAATACGCGTCGTGTGGCTGACAGGGCGAGGGGGGGGCGGGATGGGGGGGCGAGAGGCTGCGGTTACTTGGTGAGATGACAGCGAGTGGTTCTTCAGAGACGTTTTGTTTTTTTTCATATTTTTCTTACTTTTATAACAAAAACACAGAAACGTGACGTGACGCTAACGGTCCAATCCCAGCCAACGGAGCAGAGCTCTTGGGAGCCCCTCCCCTTCTCCGTCCAGCCGGGACCAATCGGCAGAGACGTCCTTCGGGTCTCCCTTAGGCGTCTCTAGGCGTCCGACAGGCAGCTCTGAACGCTGTCCATCCACAGCTGGGCGTTCAGGCTGTCCTGGGCGCAGAAGTTGTACACTCGTTTGGTCGTCTTGAGCTGGAGGAGAACAGGAAGTGGATTAGACGCAGGAATCGGTTTGTGTCAGCGACTTCCTGCTCTGAACGAGCAGAGTGGGGCGCCTCAGACATCAGGTACCTGTCCAGAGAGGCAGGACCTCCCCTTTAAACCCAAACCATCCCTTTACAGTGAGCGGTACAGTAATCCCTCGCTTATTAGCGCTTCAAGATGTGCGGCTTCACTAGATTGTGTATTTTTAGTTGGTAGTCACGTGACACCGTACTCGGAGGTTGCTGGCTTTTAAACACAGTGAACTCACATCGAAGAAGGCTTTCTCCTCTATATTTTTGGGCGCTCCCATGGTGGGCGTTCCTGGAATGACGGACTCCACGTCGGCCAGCTCGATCACTCCTTTACACTCTTTGTCCTGTCGGCTCTCGTAATACCTCAGCTGGGCAGCGAGGGGTTAACAGAGTTATAAACTGTGTGTTTAGGCTCTAATCAAGTTATTTGGGGTGTTTTCTTCCTCACCTGATGTTTGGTCTTGTCCAGCACAAACCACCGTGGTTTCCATGGTTTCAACAACGCCCCTTTCTTGAACAGGATGCCTTCAAAACTCCTGCGGGACAAATCAGAACCAAAAATTACTCGGCGCCCTCTGCTGGTTGGAGGCTGCACCGACAATGACGCGTGACACTCCGGTGTTTCCCAGACTGCCTCTGGGCGGCGCTGCGGACCTGTTCTCGCTCTCCGTGCTCTGGAACTGGCTGTACAGCGTGCTACTGATGGTCCGCCCGGCGACGGGCGTGGACGTGGCACTGGCCTCGCACTCCAGCGCCAAGTTGATGGAGGAGCCCACGCCGCTCTCCTGCAGGTAGACGCCCTGAGAGCGGCGCTGGTGGCTCAGGTTGGACGACATCAGCAGGGAGCTGGAGAACGACGGCTGGGGAGGGAAGGACAAAAAAAACAAAAACGTCCAAATGACGACGCGACAAAACCTATAAACGACAAATATTCGCCGAGTCCACTCCCACCTTGCTCTCCAGCTTGACCTCTGACCTCTGTGCCGTCTTGATTTTATCCCACGTCTCCCTCCACCTCTCCGACGTCTGTCCGAGCTCCGCCTCCAGGCTCTGCAGGTCGTGCAGCAGCTTGGTGATGGCGTCCGGCGCCGCCTTGCTCAGGCTGTCGTAACACGGCCACACCACGCGCCGCCGCGACTTGGGGCCGCCGCCCGAGTCGGGCTTGTCGGCGGTCTCCTCCGCCACGCGCTCCTGCCGGCCCCTGAGCTCCCAGTCGTAGGAGGGGCCCTCGGAGAGGGTCTCCTCCATGTAGAAGTCCCACACCTTCAGGTTGGAGATGAAGGCGTACGGCCGCAGCACCTGGACACACCACCGCTGCGTTTCAACGCGTCCGTGACGGGCAATTAAAAAAGAAAAGAAAAAGCCGATCGGTGCGGCGGGGGCCTCACCTCGTCGTCCTCGGGGGAGAACATGTAGTTGTAGAAGGCGGGGGTTTTCTTACTGAGCCTGTCGATGTAGTCCCACACAGACTTACACACCTGGGGGCTTTTCCTCTCGCCTTTCTCCTCATACAGCACTCCTGCACACATGATGGCTCGTCAGAAACAGACACAGACACACACACACACACACACACACACACACACACACACACACACACACACACACACACACACACACACACACGTGTCTTTACCCAGCTCGATGCGCTCGTAGTCCGAGTCCAGCAGGAAGGTGCGGAAGCGGTTGGACATGTAGTGGTAGGCCAGGAACTTCAGGTAGTACTGACTGAACTCGAACTCCATGGGGAACTGGAGGTGGATCTGAGGGGGGGGGGGGCACGGGCGCACACACACAGACACACACAAACACACACACACACATGATGAACAACATGGTGAACGACACGTTTCCTGCTATTGACGACATTCTGCTAGCATCCTGCCACAAGGGGGCGATCCAGACGTGTGGAGAGCTTCGTCTTTATATAACCGTCTGTGTGACTTCAGAGGACCCCCCCCCCCTGAAGCTAAATGGGGGGGCATTTAGCTTCATTTGGAAGCTAAATGAAAACACTTCCTGTCTGTGATCGTACGGCAGAACGCCACTGACCAGCAAAACAGGACATAGAGATAAACATACGCCGCACTGCGTTTGTTTACGTCCACAGGAAGAGGAAGAGGAAGGACTGAAGCGTCAGTGCGGCCCCCACCTGGTGGACACAGTCCAGGAACTGCAGGAAGACGGGGGTGAAGCCGCTGCTCTGGCTCCCCAGTGTCTGCGCCCCCCGGTGGCTGAAGCGGTGGCCGAACGATAACCACTCCTTCTCCACCAGCAGCCGGAAGCCGTCGAACGTTCGGTAGTACGGGTCTGACAGCAGCTGCACCAGAGACACCACCTGCACACACACACACACACACACACACACACACACACACACACACACACACACACACACAGTGTCACACCGAGCTTCGTTGGGAGCAGCTCCGTCTTTAACATTCCGACGTGTCCCACCTGAGTGGTGACGTCCCAGCCGTCCTCCAGGCTGACCATGACGGACGACCCCGTGTCCAGAAGCTCCACCACCAGGACGGAGACCTGCAGCACACGGTGGAGCTGCACACACACACACACACACACACACACACACACACACACACACACACACGCTGTAAGTCACAAACACTCAGAGCCAGGAGACTGTAAACACACGACGCCCCAGAACCCACCAGAGCCATCCACTCAGAGTCCTCCAGGCAGCGCTGGAAGCTCATGCTGGGGTCAGAGGTCACGGAGCTCGGCACGCAGGCCTTCGTCAGCTTCTTGAAGCTGTTCTTCACCTGCCGCACGTCGCACACCTCGATGGGGACCACCTCCCACTGCTGGAACGAGTCCTGCTTCCCCCCCTGGACACAGACAGCGTTAGGTCCCGCCTCTTCTTCTTCGCCGTTAACCCTTCGGTTGCCGTGTGGCTGCGTACCTTGAGCTGGGCCTTGTCTCCGATGATGTACAGGTAGGCTTTGTGCTGGCGGAGAAACAGCGCCTCGGTCGGACCGCCGTTGGGCTGCGGAGACTCTTTCCCCGCCAGGCGCGTCCCGACTTCTGGATTGTAGGCACTCGGACGGCCGCCGCCGCGGATGCTGCCCCACTTCCCTACGGGACACAGGAAGTAAGGCGCTCAAGAGGACGCAGGAAACGCCGGCGTGGATCCCCTCGTCCCGTTAAACAGTCCCGACGGGCTGTTTAACCGCGGCGACTAGCAGCCATGCTTGGCTACGAGGCAGAAAGGACTAGCCGCTCCAGTTTGGTACGTTCTGACGACTCGGTGCCGACTCAGAGCGTCGCCAGAGAGAAGAAGAATCAAACAGCATGCACACACACACACACACACACACACACACACACACCGCAGGAAGACCATTAGTCCACTAATGACACAACGCTACCACGAACCATGGCAAACACAAGGACGCTACTCTGGACGACATCTGATTGGTTAGAAAGGAGTGCAGGGAGGAAGGAGGGGTGGAGGGGGCGGGGCCTACTGTACCTCTGGGAGGATTCCTGGCCTTGCCAGACGCTTTGGATTGAGAGAGGGAGATGACTTTCGCCCTTTGACCCAGAGCTGAGGTCAAATGAGAGACGGCCAGTTAAAACACAACAGCACACACTGGATGGAGGATGGTTTCAACAAACACACACACACACACACACACACACACACACGCACACACACACTAGCGAGTCTCACCTCCTCTGCTGAAGGTTCCAGGAACGTCGTCCTTGGCGCCCATCACCTGCTTCATCAGAGCGCCGATCTTGGGCTGCCGGAGTTTATCTGAGGAGTCTGATGTCAGACGGGCGAGTCAGCGCAGCGCTAATGAGGCGTGTGTGTGTGTGTGTGTGTGTGTGTGTGTGTGGGCTGATCCACACACCTGAGATGCTCATGTGTGTGGAGGTGAAGCCGCTGAGCGTGTTCCTGCCGCTCCTCTCGCTGTAGGAGGGCATGGAGCTGATGATGGCCTGCAGGTACTTCTCCTGCTCCAGGCTGGTGGAGTCGGCCTGGGAGGGGACTGCAGAGAGGACGCCGTCAGCGCACCTCGGCTAACGTTTCAGCAGCGCTAGGCTAGCGTAGCGACCGAACGGCGTTTTCCTTACCTGTAGCAGGCGCGTTTGGGGACTTGAAGAAACCCACCACCCCCTTGGCGTGGAGGCCGGCGGAGCGCAGCAGCACGGCTTTGGTCCGCGAGTTCCTCCAGCAGACCACAGGGAAGCGGTTCTGGCGGTAGCAGCGGCAGATCCTCTGGATAGTCGTGTCCGGGATGCTCTGAGGCACGATCAGCAGGCCGGGGTAGCTGGGACACACACACACACACACACACACGGCGTTAAACACACACTTCCCACACACGTGTCGATGTGGCGAGCGTCGCCTCACCTCCTGCACACGGTGTACATGCGGTTGACGGTCGAAATCCTGAACGGCTCGTTCTTGGAGCGCGTCAGGCTGTTACTGAGCGTGCCCAGACCGAGGCGCTGGTAGTCGCGACAACAGGCGCGCTCCACGACGTTGCTCATGGTCTGTCTGTCCGACGAGCGGATGGTGGAGGAAAGGGTGAGGGAGCTCTGCTCCACCTCCTCCGAAACTGTGGAGGAGAGAAAAAACAAGGAACTCCAGAATGAGAAAAGACGCAGAAGAAAGGACCGCCTCCCCCGCGTACGATGGACCAATACAAGGTCCTTTTTTAAAATGTACAGTATTTTCCGCACAATAAGGCGCACTGTTGGTTTTTGAGAAAATTAAAGGCATTTAGGTTCGCTTTATAGTGCGGAAAATACTGAATTTATGTGTTCATTTCTGTTTTATTTCTCTCTCTCCAGATGACCGCCCACTTTAAGTCTTGGGTTCTGCTCAGGGTTTCTTCCTGTTAAAGGGAGGTTTTCTTTTTTCCTTCCTTCGTGCTCGCGTGAGACAACTTTTCTATCTTGAGACAATGTTTTTGTTCCTTGTGCAAATAAAAAAAATAAAAGCCACAATTTAAAAAAAACCCCATTTGAACTGAATCACCTGAGATTTCGTCCTCGTCCAGTTCGGACTGGAAGCTGCTCCGATTGTCCCAGGTGGGGGGGGCGTACTTCTTCCTGGTCACATACTGCCGGCCAATAGTCTTCTTGGCGGTCTTCACCAGGTTTTTGGAAAGCGTCCTGACAAAGACAAAAGGGGGGTTGGGGAGGGGCGGGGGGCAGTTTTACAATGCGTCACTGTGCAGATTCCACAGCTCACCCCATTCGGTCACATGGTATCCCTTTAGCACACAAACACGCATTTAGATTGGACGCTGCGTAAGACTCCAGCTCACAATGAGCCGATTTAACTCGGCGAACATCTCGGTGAATAATTGACAGCCGTGCAGCGAGGTTAGCACGCCGCGCCGCAACGGTCGGACTTCATGCGTCTGAATGGAGCGTTTTTAGCACAAACGCAGCAAAGGAAACGGGAACTACAGCCAATAAAACGGCCGCCACGTTTTCCACTGATGAATTATTCAAAGACTTCGCTCATGTTCCTTTCACTCCCCACAAAAGAGTCGAGTCAGTGTGTGGTCGGAGGGTAAGATGCTACGACTCTGAATAAGCTGAAGTATTTTCAAAATCGTTTATCAGAAAAACCAAAGTCAGGCTGCTGAACGTTTGTAACAAAAAAGAATTCCTCCTGTGCTCACTTTGACTCAGACTAGGTTTGAATCCCAGAAAGGATCATGACAGACTAACACTGACGTGTTCACACACCAACACAGACTTTAGTTGTGTGTTTGTGTGTTTGTGTTGGGTTCTCCAACAATCATCTAAGAATAGAGTCGTAGACGCACAATTATGGAAACCCAACATTTTGTACTAAAACTGGCCCAAACAGAGTTCAACAACTCACAGCAGACTGGTTCAGTGTTATTTAAACTTGGGTGGGGGGGGGGTCCTTATTGGGGACGTAGACCCACAACAGAGGGGCGTGGTCAACCAGGGAAATAGTATGAAGTAAACCAAAAGGAGCTGCTGTGATGCTCATCAGCTTGACCTCGCTACTTCGGGGTGCGCCCCCAAAATGAGCAGCTTGTAAGGTGGGACGGCGCCTAGCTCAAGGGCACCTCGGCAGTGGCTGGGGAGGTGAGCTGACATTACAGATGTGAATGCAACACAATGATCTAACAGGAATCTCCTTCCCTCGCGTGTCGGCGGATGGATACATCAGTGAGACCGGATCTCGTTCTGGTCGGTGGAGTAAAGAGGTAGCTGGTGTGTTCTCGTGACTTTTGCTTTTCTTTCCATTCTTTATCATTGTTCATGTAACTTATATATAATTAATTATACAGAGATACAGTCTATTGGTTGATCGAAATACGTTTTTCTTATAATTTTGGGGTGTTTGGGGCTTTTTTTACGAGGCTGGAAAATGATTTTAGTTATTTTATGAACAGATTCCACTCGTACCTCGAGGTACTGCAGGACATGAAGAACTCTAAATGGGGTAAATATGCTGATGGCGGTGCCACCTTCTCCTGCATGAGACCTTTTCCTTCTTCTCAGACCTTTCCTTACTTGAGTGACTGGTTCTTGTCCTTGGTCTTGTGCTCCACCACCATCTTTCCACTCTGTCCCACGGTGAAAGCGAAGGTTCCCTGGACGTGCTGAGGATAGCGCAGCTTGTGCATGTGCTTCCTGAAAACCTCCGCCAGGTCCGACGCCACCTCTTCATCGAACGCAATCTTCATGAGCTGCAGTCAGGAGGAAGGAGAACAGTGAGACGAGTACAGAGAGCAGAGGAAATGTTGGCGCTGGGCGGTGGGGGGTACCTGGAAGGTGCAGGAGCGGAGCTGCAGCCCCTCCTGGACGTACTGGTCCATGGGGATGCTGACGGAGATCCTCTTCTCTTTCGTTAGAGACGCGATGGGGAACGATCGCGTCACCACCTGCTCGCCCACTGCAGGAGGAAGACACGCAGACAAAGATCAGGGTTTAGGAAAACCCACAGGGATGCGAGGAGAAGCTCGGATCCTTCTGGCGTTGTGCGTCGTGTCTCACCCAGCGGGTCACTGGGCGTTCCCTTGAAGATGAGCCGGTACGTGGTGAGGAAGATGGCGCCCTCGGCGGGGAGCAGAGGCGGACCTCCCATCAGCCCCGTCGCCTCCTCGCGGCCGTCGGGGACCAGATGGACCCGCATGGCGTCCATCACCAGCTCCTCGCCGGGCAGCAGCGTGGGCCTCAGCAGCTTGGGCTGCACGCGGACAGAAAGAGAAGACGATGGAGGAAGATTAATGAAGAACAGACGACCCGAGTGGAGCTCATGTTCAACTGTCAACAGAAGGCAAGAGTCCCCCCAACATTTATTTATTTACACGCTGACATCTGACTTTCACTGCGTTTTATTCTGATTTCATAAATATGGCACTAGTGTCAATATTTTTCATCATTTTATTCTCTATTCCAGAAAGGAATCGGTAAATTTTCTCAAAATAACCTCATTATCTTACTTTATACAGCTTATTCTCAGGTATTAAAGTGGAATTTTTACAGATGGGGGGGGGGGGCGACCTTAAATCATGTTGGAGATGATACTGGTTACTGCTGCTCATCTGTGAAATGGGGACACGCTGCTGTTGAGATAACATGAGCAAATAAAAAAAAATCAAATAAAAATCAAATCACTCTTCAGGTTCATGCTTCCACAACATGCTGAGGTTTGTGTGAGAAGGCCGGACCCACACGTTGGAAATGATTCTTTGTACAACAGATCAGTTGTTGGGGAGCTGACAGGAGTTATATCACAAAGAAAAAGAATGAATGAATAATTTAGAAGTTTGCTACACGTTTCTGGACGGGCGTGATTCATTTAATCCGTCCTGGGACAGCAGGTCTGTGGGCCACTGAGCTGAAACATGACTCCTTTTGTCCCCTGACATCACTTCCTGTCCCTTCAGTGGGGGTCTGGAGAGCTTCCTATGCAACTCGACCTCTGCTAGGAAGTGAAAAATGACAACTATCACCAATCTGTTGCACAACACTTCATGCACACACGCCTGCGATCCAGATGTGGACACGCAAGTGGGGAAAAGGGCCGGGTTTCCTCTGTGGGAAGTGAACACGATTGTTTCTGACGCTTCAGCTCAGCCCCCCCCCCCCATTCTCACACCCACAAGGACATCGACTTTACATGCCGGAAAAAACGCTGATGGCGCGTTGTGAGAGCGGAGGAGACGGAGACAGCGGGACGCTCCGCTCTCACGTCTTTAGTGAAAATGACAAAAAAAATGCGTCACTTCAAGCTCACAGAACTGACAGCACCCTTCAACAATGAAGGCACTCGGCTTGGCGGGGCTGGGGGGGGGGGCCTCGCAGACTGAACGGCACAACGAGGGGGAGAGCAATCACCCCAGCATGCACTGCTCAGGCGTGCTTGTGAGTCACACGGTTCTGTCTCTGGCGGACAGACGTACCTGCCGTGACACTGTGAGGCTGAGCTGTAGGGATTGGTGGTGGAGAGGGGGGTGGGCGGGAGCGGCCGCGGTTCTGCAAGGCCTTTGTCCAGCGGAAGGTAAAAAAAGGAATTGGTTACCTTTTGGATCGGGGGCAGCCGCTTACTCTCCCTGTGGACTGCGTCCAGCGTCTCGATGTGCATCTGAACGATATCTGTGGAGGAGCAGACTGACGGTTGGATCCCTCTCTAAGCGGTTCAAACGGACGTGGGGAAGCGGGGGGGGGACGCCTACCTGGGATCATGGTGTGGAGCGCCTTGAGGTGCTCGTTGGTCACGCCGCTCTCGTTGCACACTTTGTCCACGAAGCGGTTGATGAAGCGCACCACCGAGTTCGCCACGTCCGAGCTCTCGGCGTCTTCAAAGCCGCTCTCCGTGTCGTAGCTTTCAGCCATGCTGCCCGCGATACTGCAAGAACAGAGAGCCAATCAGAACGGGAGGAATAAATACAGTCTTTCTCTAATTCGACGTCCTCTGTTCCGTAACCGGATCAGTCGTCATGACGCTAATAATACCACGATTAGAAGCCTGACTTTCACCGACGTGCTCCAGCAGACTGTCCCCTAGCCCCTCCACGTTGAAAAACGGGACGTCTGTAGACGTCTTTGTCAGCCAGTGAGTTAACTTAGATCTGAGTTAAGATATTAAAGGAATGAAAACAAAGTAGGAAAGTACAGCATTTTCTGTACTATGAGGCGCACCTAAAAGCCTCATTCTCAAAAACCGACAGTGCGCCTTTTAATCCAGTGCGCCTTATATATGAAAAGGATTTAAAATAGGCCACTCATTGAAGGTGGGCTTTATAGTGCGGAAAATACTGTATTTATAAAATTCAGTGGAATTGTGTAATGATGACATGAACTTGAGATATACGTAAAGCTGCCTTAATCGTAGATGTTCAGCAACGTTTTGAACTAGAAACTAATTCAAGTACAGTATTTTCCACACTATAAAGCGCACTGGGTTATAAAACGCTTCTGAGAACTCATCTTCAATCAAGGGTCTATTTTAAAACTTTTGGATTATAAGAAATTGAGAAAATTAAAGGCTTTCAGTTGCGTGTTATAGTGCGGAAAATACTGCAGTTGTTTCACAGCCTCATCTGATGACATCTCAGAATGAAAAGCTGATCACAAGACGGGCTTCCTTTATCTTAGCCCCCTGTTTTACGTCTAATCCCTTCCTTCATTCTGACGGTTGCCGCGGCTACCTGTTGGTGACGTAGCTGTTGCTGACGCTCTCCACGTCTCCGAGGCCGGAGCTCCTCAGCAGACGGTTCTTGCTGGTGTCCAGCGGCAGCAGCAGGTAGCTCATCCTGTTGGCGTAGTGGATGGCCTGGCTGAACACGGTGCTCTCCTCCTTCTGCACGCGTTCCGCCTGCATCTCTTTGCTGAGCGTCGGCCACAGCCGGTTCTGCTCCGACGCCAGCTCCAAGGCACTGATTTTCCTCCCGCCGGCTAACACCTCCTGCGGCTCCTGACAAAACAATCAAAGATGTATCATTAATCATCTCCAGAACCTGAGTGACAATCTGCTCAGCAGGGTGGGAGGCTGACTCATTCATCTAAAAGCTCAGGTGGGGAGATTTTCCACAGAAAACTGTTTTTTTTTTTTTTTTTTTACAAAACACGACACCCTCATTTGTCTTGTTTCAGTTCAGTGCTCACAGAGTGATTCTGCTGCTCTCCCTCCTCCGTCTCCAGGTACAGCGCTCGGATGTGGTTCTGGACGTCACTGTAGAACATGGACTCCCAGAACTGCATGGTGGTCCACACCATGTGCTCCTGGACACAGCTGTAGGCGAACTGAGTGATGCCTGCGCCCAGTTTCTGTCGAGCACAAGGAGAAACTACACTGAAGACATCCTGAATAGCAAGAATTAGAATCTATACACCAGACTAAAAACCAGATCATTTCTTGTGAACATCAAACCATTCTTATGCTGAAGCGCTGGTGATGAACTTACTCTGCAGAAGGCTGTGACCAGTGGGAGGAGAGCAGCTGCGATACCGTGTTCATCGATGTGAGAGCAGTCCTGATAGAAACACACCACAAGTTTATTATTACTGACTGTTCACTCAGTCAAACCTGCTTTAAACGTGGCCTCGTGATGCTTCACCGTTAAGCAGCACACATGCACATCAGTAGGTTCAGTGTGTAACGTGTAAACTACATTTTTCTTTTTGGGTGAAGTCTCTTTTTTTTAGTTCCAGGCGCTGATTTTTTTTGCAGTTTGGGACGAACCACAGGATCAGAGCTTCCTGCCAGGCCAAAACTTTCCCTGGTGACGTGGAGAGTCATCAGCTCTCCTCCTTATTCTAGTGATGTCCTGGCGTTTGCGGGCTCACCTGTAGGGTACAGTTCATCATTCGGACGATGTAGTCAAACTGCTGGTCGTCCAGCACGGCTCGGTTCTGCAGGACGTGCTGATTCAGCTCCTGCGTCAAACAGACGCGTGCCGCCCGACCCTTCAGCGCCCGTAACACCGCCGGCATTAGCTGAACAGAGAAAGACAACCCAGGATTACA
The DNA here is from genome assembly GCF_040054535.1 of Antennarius striatus. Classification (NCBI taxonomy): domain Eukaryota; kingdom Metazoa; phylum Chordata; class Actinopteri; order Lophiiformes; family Antennariidae; genus Antennarius; species Antennarius striatus. The sequence continues at coordinate 13,765,690 of NC_090797.1, read as the reverse complement.
ACCGCCCCCCACCGCAGAACAAGTCAGGAGCGTGGAAATGAAGATATTCTGAACACATTTTCAGGAGACGAGATGATTAAAACCATGGAGGAGACTTCACGGTGAGGCGCGTCCCGTGCGGGGATCTGTCGCTCTCACCTTCTTGGCTTCCAGCATCTTGTTCTCAAAGATGTACGTGATGCAGTTCCGAACCACCTCCAGCCTGCGGGCGCTGTTCGCCATCACGTTCCCATTCCTGTCCACGATGTCTCCTGTGGAGACGAGACACTCATTCATCACTGCATCAACCCCACTCAACACACACTGAGAGGCAGGCTGTCTGAGCTCACACAGGTGAGTTTTTTTTATATATATTACATTGATCCCTGTGGGAATTATTTCTTCCACTCTTATACAGTGTCATTTTGAGTTTAGTCCATTCTGTGACTGAGCTCGTAAGTCAAACGTTTCCCTATTTAAAAATAACTAAAATCATTTTAATCCATTCCAGCCTTTAAAAAAAATCCCTAAACACCCTAAATTATAAGAAATCATATTTTTATCAACCAATAGACATGCAGACTTTATCTGTGTATAAGTAATGTTCGTACATAAGACACACTGAATTATAAAACGCATCTGAGAACTCATCTTCAATGAATGGTCTGTTTTAAAACTTTTGTCATATATAAGGCACATTGTATTATAACAAATTGAGAAAATAAAAGGCTTTTAGGTGAGCCTTATATAGTGCGGAAAATACTGTAATTATATATAAGTTAGGAGAACGAGATCCGGTCTCTGATGTATCAATCCTCATGGAGAAGAAGCTGGTAGAGCATAGGGCAGCCACATTGGGCCCACAGAGCAGCTCGTGTCATTTAATTTAAACATGAACAGTTCACTTGCCCCCCCCCCCCCCCCAGCTCACCCAGTGGGGGCCCAGATGGCACCATGCCCTTGAGCTCCGCCTTGACCACAGGCGGTGCAGTCTTGAGTTTTGCAGCAGCGTGGTCGATGAAGAGCTGCACCCCCACCTCGTCGAGCGCAGGGAAAGACTTCTGATTGTGAGCCGAGGTCAGTTTGTTTTCTGACGGCCGCGTCACTTTGTGCATCGCCACCGCGGGGTACGGATTCTCCTGGGGGGGGCGAGTGAAGAAGAGTGTCACAGAGGAGTGCCTGGAGAAAGACAGGAGTCCGTTCCTCTGGAGAACCTACGTTCTTGAAGAGCTGCTCTGCCAGCTCCTTCACGTGGTTGAGGACTTTGTGTGGCCACGCCTCCTCCTTCCGTATCCTCCCCACGTGATTGGCTACCAGCTGTTGACAAAAAAAAAAAAGAAATGTCATCTTAAATATCAACATCAACCTGATACCTGAAGCATGTAGTTTTAAATCAACTCCACTGAAGCGAAGACAATTAACCCTTTACTAAACGAAGGCAGAATGGGACGAAGCAGAGCGCCATCATCATCATCAGCGCCCAGAAATCCCTTTCCATCAAATCTAAACTGGATCAGACCCCGACGGCTACATTTAACTGTTACATTTTAGACATTCAACGCGTTATCGGACAGCATGGAAGAAATCAAATGTAAACGAAGTGAAGTCTCTCCATTGAACTCCATCCTGTGGTCAACAGGGGCTGATGGGAAACCGAACTCACGTCATCAAACAGATCCGTGGCTCTGTAGGGAGGCCCTCGCTCCGAGACGAAGCCAGCAAACGCCATCCCATCCAGCAACTTCATCAGGAAGTCATCCTCTGTCAGCGCCCTCTGACCCAGGAAGGCAGCCTGTGGACACACAGGTTACACACTTCAGTCAGGAAACTCAACGCACACACACACACGCACACACACACCGACAGAGGATTGGTCAGAGTTGACCCAACAGTCGTCACACCCCCCAGACCTTATGGAAGCGGATCACTGGCTCCGGGTGAATGCGGATGATGTGTAAACACCAGCGGTAGCCCTGGAACAGTCGAGCAAACAGCCACAGGAACACCGCCCGGATCTCCTTATCCTGAAACACACAACAGTCCAGGTGAAGCCAACACACACACACACACACACACACGGACACACACACGGACACACAAGTGAAGAACTCGACTGGATTCAGGGTCTGGAAAACCTGAAGAATTCTGGACATGCGTGTTAATCTAGTTATTCTTTTAAACCTTCATCATGTAATCATGTTAACTTAAATTTAATTGTTTATTAATCGGTTTGTGGTTGAAGATACGAACATTTTGCTTCAGACTCCTTACCTGGATCTTGAGCGTTGAGGGTTGGATGGACGATGGAGGAAAGGCGTGATCAGCTACCTCCAGCTCTGGATCCAGAACCTACAACCAACAAGAAACACGGAAAGAGATCACTGTCAAAATGTTGACGCTCATTAAACTGAATGGAGTCTCAGCAGTGAGGTGTGGTCAGACTGTGTAAACAGTGTCATAAAACCGCCATTAAACACAACGTGATTAAAGGCAGTAAAAGAATAAAACTTGAGGACGTTACAGGAATTCGTTTCGCTATATTTCTGTACAGAGAACCACAGAATGGTCTGTTAAGGTGTGTGTGTCCAGTGTGTGTGTGTGTGTGTGTCCAGTGTGTGTTCACAGGGCTCTCACCATGGACAGCACCGTCTGGGTCTGCTGGAGGAGAGGCTCCGGCAGCAGGGAGATGTGGACGCACTCAGGGATGGTCACGGTGCCGCCGTCCAGGTCAGCGATGATCACGTCCAACTGAAAACACACACACACACGCACACACACACACACACACACAGTTTTCATCAGCCCAGATGTATTATCTGGCCCTACACGTGAACACAAACGCTGCTCCTGGAGTTCCAGGACTTGATAATCAATCAGATCTCCGATCTCCTGCCTCACAGCTGACGGTAAACTCATCTGTAACCGCTGGTTACGAAATATCGTGTTGTCGTGACGTGAACTCACCAGTTCTTGTGTCTCCGAGCGAAAGAATGAGTTGACGCCGATGATGAAGGGGGTGGGGGTACTCAGAACCTCCAGCAGTTTCCCCGGCAGAATGGGAACATAGGTGAAGCTGGTAAGAGACACAAACAGAGAGGTTTTCGCCGGCGGCGCCACGCTGCACCCGTTCAACACCAAATCACATGACTCTTAAAATTAAAATCAGAGAACCCGGAAGGAGTCGAACCCAACCTGTATTTGAGGGGGAACATGATGGCCAGCAACCCCCGACAGGCGTCCGTTAGCCTCTGGTAGCTGCTGGACAGGAACAGGATCTTGTGTTCCGTCAGGGCGGCGCAGAACAGATACAACACGTTGACTATACCTGAGGAAGAGGAGGTCACACACACACACACACACACACACAGATCAGGACCGACACACACCTGTCGTCAGACGGAGGTAAGAGAATCTAAACATCTAGTTTTACTGAACCCTGAAACATCCGGGGTGGGGGTTGGAACTTTTAAAGTCTTTGGTTATGCAGACGTTAAAGCTTTTGATGCACACGTTAGCAATGGAGGCTGATATCAGCTACATTTTTACATCTATTTAAGTGTTGAAGTTTCAAATATCACATGTCTTGTATGAGTTTACAGTGAAGAAAATGTCAGTTTTCTCCTGCGTGTGACGTCACATGATTTTAAACTCAGTATTGAACCAAACTCCTGCCGTCTGATCCCCGTTCGCACACGCTGGTAGCAGCCCGCCAGCGCTCGACGCGGTCGTACCGAGCTGTCTGAAGAGCTGGGCCACGCTGCAGCCGCTGACAGGAAGGGAGTCATCGATGGGGGTCTGGATTACTTGCCGGTCTCCAGCTCCTAACGTTATCGTCCTCTGTGGATCAGAGCGACAGGGAGAGAGAAAAAAAAAAGACAATTTGCAAAAAAAGGGAGGTGAGAAAAAAAAAAAAAAGCGAAGAAACCAGTGAAAATCAGGGCGGTTTAATCAGCGAGGCGTGTCCAGAGAGCGGCGTGAGTCAGCGACAGAGCGATGGACAATCCCAGAGGCTTAGCGAGTACATGACGGGTCAAACACAAGCCATTCCAGCCGATCAGGACGTGAATGGGACCGGGCGGGCTCCATGCCAACAGCCCCCCCCCCCGAACAACAACGTCAGTGAGTCTTCAAGGCAGAGCGGGATCACACACCACACCACACACACACGGCAGCTGTCATGCAGATGATTTTTCCATCACAGTTCAGTGTGAGCAGAGAAAGAAAGGAGATTGATCGGATTGATTTAAAGCCAGGAAATCAGTCCTGAGGGTAAATTTGTAAATTTGCCCCTGTGGAGAGGCTTGTTGAGTTTAAGGGCTGACGTGTCTTTGAGGATCTTAAAACAGCACAAATGCTGATTTTTACAGGAGAGTCGAGCCCCGCTGTGTCTAATAACTGTGTCCCACTTGAATCTACTGTGTCCCTGACAAAATGACACATCTGAGGCAAGATGACCCGACCTCCTCGAGCGAACACGTCTCCATTTATCGTGTAACACGCCGCCTTCGTTCATTTGGGGTAACACAATTTGTTCACAAAGAAAATTCAGTGACTTTTTCTCACTTTATCACAAATTTTTTTTCTTAGTGCATCATGAAAACAAACTTATGGATTATCTGTATTTATATTTAATGGTAGGTATCCTAGATGTACGTAGATCTTTCTTTCACAAACCGGTAACGGTGATTCAGATCGACCCAGTCGGGACGCTGGGGACTCTGGGAAAGATGAGAGGCACAGGTGCAGCTTATATTTCATGCTCCCTGCAGCAGCAGCAACTACAAGCGAGCTGTTATTGATTCAATACTGTGATCCATCATCTGATCATCAGGACAATTCAATTCACCGTTTGGTCTTTTGTGACTTAGAACACGATAACGGGTGGACGGAAAAATCACGGGTTCTGAGAAGGTTGAGGACTCAAAAACAAAAGGCTAAAGGCTTCTAGCGTAGAGCAACAAGCTAATTCAGGTTATGAACACATTTATTGAAAGTTTAAGAAATGTATTTATGTATTTAACGTGTTTGTCATCAACTCCTGTGAGCAACCAGAAAGGCAGAACGCTGCATATTTATACCGAGATATGTGCTCAGATGAGAACTTCACACTACAAATAGTGTTCATTAATAAAACTTAACAACCTTATATAAGCAAATAACTATATCACAGCATTGTAATCTTTTTTAATTCATGTTATGTGTTCACAGTGTGATAAAAAAGTGAACTAATCACAAGTTCAGGGTAATAATTAAAGGGAGGGATCATCATTCTAGTCCAGGTTGAGCCCAAACTATCAAAGATGTTCTTAAAGAAATTAAAATGATTAGCTGAGGGTCACATATTGAATCTGTGTCAAAGCATTCTGATTGGCTCTCCTGCCACAGGACGTGTGTGTGTGTGTGTGTGTGAAGTGGTTGAAGGGAACGGGTGGAGGACAGGAAGAGGAAATAGCTGAAGCTGATTGGTGACGAGGGGAGAATGAAGACAAGCTGTCGTACCAAACTCTCCTGTCTCTCCTCCTGGCCCGGCTACACAAGCACCCAGCAGACACACACACGCACACACACACACACACGAACACACACACAAACACCCAGCAGAGACACACACACATACACACCCGGCAGGATAAGACACAGGTTAGAAACAACAGCAATGAGGGCACAGGATGCCCAAACTTGACAACAAATCAACAGTAATGCATCACCATGGCAACAAAAGGAAGCTGCACAAACAATGACATGATGAAGATGAACTGCAGGACGAAGGCTGGGTGAGAACATGATGGGATGAGAGCTGGAGACACGTGCAAAACAAAGAAAAGCCATCATTGAGCATTCAGCAGAACAAATGGAGCGTTTACTCCTGAACCCAAACAAACAAACAAACAAACAAAGAGACAGATACGATGTAAACAAATAAGAATGTCATATAACAGCAATAAGGCCAATAATAAAATTATGATCAATAATAGTATTGATAATACGGATTCAAATGGAAACACTTTTGCTCGCGGCGGTCGCTGTTGATCTGACAGTCAATCATTTGTTAAAGATGAGACGTTGTAACGTGGTGCTATAGGGTGATATTAAATTGTGATTAAAAAACCACTTTTTTACTACAGAACTAGTGTGATGAAGACATTTCTAACCATATTTTACTTTTAAGCTTGAAACCTGATAAGGGTTTGGGTTTTCCAACACCATCAGCTCCTGACCGCTTAAACAACAGAACTCTCAAACCAATATCATGACTTACACCTTCAGCCCTATAATCAATTCTCACACTGACAGGATAAGCGCCACGTTTGCAGGTTGTGTGCAAAAAAAGACATCAAGTGGCCAAAGGCCTCGAACCGAACAGACTGGTGTAACTCAGTCTGACGTGGGTCGTCTGTGGTTCCGCCCTGAAGGATCCACAGACTGTTAAGACGGATTCTGACTGTACCAGAACCTGAAAATGTGTCAGTAAATAGGTCACAAATGCACTGTGACCAAAAACTACATTTCCTACAATGCAGTAATCACACAACTAACAGCGTGAAGTGTGTGAACTCTACAACTATACACACACACACACACACACGCACACACACACACACACACACACACACACACACACACACACACACACACACACACGCACAGACCTTTGCTCTATTCCTGCAATGAACCATTTCCCACTCCTCACATCAGACGGGGTTATGAAAACCACTCAGGAAAAATCACCCCACAGGTCGACATGTTCCGCTCGACCTGAAACCGATGGGAAGTTAACACACTCTTGATATTCTATATATATTGTAAAAGTACTAGAGTGGTCCCTAATTTTTTTTTGTGTCACAGACCAGATTAACGTCACATAATATTTCCACAGACCGGCCTTTAACGTGTGGAGGATAAATACAACAAAATAAAACGATACGACCAGCACAAAAACTGGAATTTTGCAGCTTTTTCTTTTTAGTCATAGGTTCAGCAAAACATCGTTGAGAATCAGATAATAAATAAAACAGAAATAATGTAAGTTCTGGATTCTTTCTGAGCGGACCGGTACCGGTCCACGGCTCTGATGGATAACAAATGAAGCAAACTTCTATGGGTTCTATCAAGTCAAAAAATTTTATCCAGAGGGTGCAACAATAACATTTAACTCAGAACACAATAATGTAACTCAATATGAAGACCCTGGAACAGACATCACCTGTACTTTGTAACGCGACCTATTAAACCAACACATAACACGTGCATAGAAAACCGCGTAGAGGCTCTGCATGCGCTAACAGAACTGTGTTTGAGGTGTGACGGTGTTGCTCCAACAGTTTGTTTTCTGAGATTATTTTGGTGTCCTGCTGCCGTGTGTGTGGACAGAACAGACCCTCCGTGTAACCACAGCGCTTTGGAGCGGCTGATGTGTGACTAAACACTTTTTGGAATGCTTGCTGTCTCTTTGACAAGTGGCATGTCCTCCTCTTGAGAACTGTTTGTGCTCGGCTGGGCAGCAGCAGCAGCAGCACAGAGTCGTTTCTGAGCCGTGTGTCGATATATGGACGGATGTTTGAGTGAGACGCGAGGAGACCGTGTGCCTTGTTTTTACATTCCATTCCAGGAGTTACACAGATCTGTAACGGAGCCACAGAAGACATTTCAGAAAAATGATCAGTATGATGTCTGAGCTCTGGGTCCGGCCTGTGTTTTCACGTGTGTGTTAGTGTGTGAGGTGAGCAGTGTAACGTTTGGGTCTGTGTGTGTGTGTGTTAATACTGATTAGATCTGATTCTCTCATTCAGGCGCTGCCTGCTACGAGCCCATCTGCCGTTCCATATGGTCACTCGGCAACCGCACTACAACCGGCACAGCGATGCTTTGGAGGGTGTGTGTTCGGTTTGGAGACGGGGGAAACGAAAAATGTGATTTTTAAAATGCTTTTTAAAGCTGCAACAAATCAAGTTGATGACAAATACCAGGGAAGAAAAAGAAATGAAATATTCAAATCGGAATCCCGAAGAAACTCTTTGATCACAAAACACACAAGAAGCAGGTCAGGAGTAGCTGAAGCGCCATCAATCACACATGATCTGAAATGACTGAAAGAAAGAACACATTCCTTTAAAGTAAAGAAAATAGATGTCTGCTTGAGGAGCAAAAATCAATAAGACTGTACTGGTTGTTGATTGGTGGAGCTTACAAAAGAGTAAAGTTACCTGGAGACAGGCCAGTAGCCAGTCACAGGCCAGGGCCTGAGGAACTCTGTCTAAACTACAAACTGGGGACACATTTATCTGTAACACAGAGGAACCAATGTACAGTAGGCGTACAAAAATAACACACAAGGGTTAGAACACAGAGGTGGAGCAGAGAAACGTACACCGTGTCAATGAACAGCATCGCCGTCGGGACCACAAATATCTGAACAACAGAAACAGAAAGAAATAACTTTCCTCTGAGGGCATTAATTTATGTAAAAGTGTTAAAAATAAAAATAAAAGTACCTGATACATAATGAGAACTAACTACACACGTTCTCATTTATCTGCACTGACTGCAAAAGGCAGGTCCGGGTCAGATTACAGGAAAATGAACATGAACAGGATTAAGACGGCGTCCGTGCTTTGGTTGAGAAAAGGGATTTGTTTTGCTGGTATTGAACAACAACGGAACACAATTTAATGTTTATGTCAGTCTAAATCTCTCCATAAAGCAAAGAGCTGAGCTGCAGCCACCAGCAGGATCAGCACCCTGGAGAGCACCGCAACACCCAGTCCTGTCCAAGGCCCACATCTCCACGACGTTGCTGATAAAATCTTTAAAGTTGGCCGTTTGGAGCTCAGATTGGGTTCAAATGGCTGACCAACATGTTTTGGCATGAGGGTTGGGGTGGGAGGGTACAGCAGTGAGGACTGATTGTAATGAAAGGTGAGAACGGTGCGGGGCTTAGTAAAACTTATCCATGCATCTCAATCGTATATTGTCCTGCTCTGAAATAAACATAGAAACCGACGAGCGCTACCAGGACAGCTAGCTGAGAAATTCAATCATCCGTGAACAAAGACGTGTCAGGTACCCTACATACCCTTCCGCTGTTTCACACACAGAAATACAGGCATGGCAACAGTGTCAAAACATCACCTGCTGCACCAAGCTAGGATAGATTTATGACCGCCAGCAGTCAGGGCTAGCTGCACATGCTAAACAAGAGTTTAGTAGCAAGCTGCACCAAGCTTTACTTCTCTATAAGGACTTTAGTCTGGATGCTGCAGAGCGAGGCATGAGATGAGAGAGCCGTAAGAGCACAAGATACAGCGTCACGGTTAACCCTCACCCTCGACGAGCTGCTCATGTTTAATCTCTCTACTCTACCTCTAACAGAGCTGTGAGGACCGGGTGAACGCCAGCGGTTACCTGAGAGCCTCCAGCGATGGGAATGACACACGTCAGGAGGTTTCCAATCACCGTTTCCAAAGGGACAGACAGACTGTCTATATGAACCGTGTAGATCAGCCCAAGGCAGTTCTGTACGAGAGACAACACAAAGGTCAAAGGTCACCATTAAGGTAGTTTCACATGGAAATGACAGCAAAACCTTCAGTGTCATTTTTAAGATTAAAAAACTAGCATTAAGGCAGCCTGAAGAATTCATTTCATCATCTTTAATGTGACGTTGCATCACATTGAAAGCGGGAAAGAGACGTGAGCAGCATAAAATTGTTTTGGGTTGGCTGAATGGAGTATAGGAGACATACGGGGGGGGGGATCCAGGGACACACCATGTGGAACACACACTAATGTAAGCAAAGATCAACTGACATGCCTTGTTATCGCTGTGCATACCAGTGAACAGGGCAGCAGCGGGTTTGTTTCACGTGACTGAAATCATCACCACTCGAAATTAGTAGTAGTGAAATGTATTCAAAAAGATGAGGGAAATAGACAGCAAAAATGTGTGTTTTATGGTGAAGCCAACAGTCAGCAGCACTTATTCAACACAAGGTTTTCTTTATCAATACATGATATTCATACTGATTACCAAAAGTTAAAAAAAACAAACACAACAAATGGTTGACAAGCAGAATAATTCAAATCACATTGAGTTTATGTTCAGTCGTGTTTCAGCTGCTGTGAACAGACTTGACAGAAGGAGCAGAGCTCTGCCGCCTGGATGTTTGGCGTCTGGATCGTACCCTGAACACGTCTGTGTAGTCCAGGCGGGACACCAGCACCAGGCTCTTAGGGGCAAAGACCTGAGCTGATTGGACGACAGCCGACTCCTCGTGCTCTTCATCCACCTCATCTGCCTCACCGGTGTCTGCCTTCTGCAGCTGAACAAGGAGAAGGATCGATTACAGCAGCACTTATGATCACAGGCTTTATTAAACAATTCTGAATGTGTACGGTGTAGATTCTAGTATTTATAACAACAATCGGAAGACGATGAATTTTTCAGTAGCGTCTTCGAGACTTTGCTATAACTTGATTATTGCTCACTAGGCGATGTTAGTCAGTCATGTCAGAAGTGTGCCAGCCTGATAATGATGAGTTTTTTCAGCTCAATTTAACATATATGAGCTCTGGTGGAGGGAAAATGTGGAAATTGCTGACATTTCAACATGTTTAAAATGAAATGTGCTTCTTTGTTCAGGTCACATATCTGCATAACAGCGTCACTGTGACTGAATCATAGCCCCGTTATAATCCACTGTTTCTGAAGGTGTAAACTGTTCAGAATGTGGAAGTTTGCACAATAGATTATTTGTGAAGCCTGGATGAAATGCTAGTTTTTTTCCCACAGCACTTGCTTTCTGTGCATGTGTTAAATCCCGACTTTAAATATAATATCTTTGCAAACAGGATGTAACTGGTTTTCACGTCACAAGGCACAAAACATATCAAACAGAAAAAAACAGAAGCCAGCACCAGGCCTGTGGCTTCAATATGAAACCAGTGAGGGATGAGGTCACAGCTGATGGACCTGCAACAACTCAGACGGGGAACAGTTGATGTCTGGCTCACCTTTGAACCGTCCAGACGCTCCCAGAAGGTGAAGCAGGCGCAGTAGTGACGCTCCGAGTTGATGTCGGTCAGAACCGCCACAAAGAAGGAGGCTGGCTGCCGCTCCGGAACCAGCTGCCAGCCGCTGGGCTGACAGAACTACAGGAGGCGGGGGGAGGGGACGGAGGGTTAGAGGGTGGGGGTCGGAAGGAAACAGGAAGATGGGTCAGAATCAGATGATGATGGAAGAAAGGAAGAGAAATAAATGAAAATAAGTGACGTATTGAGACAACAGCGGGTCACGTGTTCCTCCAGGACCTCAGGCTGATTCATTCTGGGCTGTTATTATCGCACTGAAACTTTCCATCCGCTGCCATCATATTATGATACCAACCGTCTGATCACAATGTAGTTGGTTTAAAGACAAAGAGGAATTTTTAAATATTTACTTGACAAACATGAATGCTAACAGAACATTCCATACTGTTGTAATGTTGACTAATGAAAAGAATGTCAATATTTAAGTGTTCTTATTGGCCATGACATTCATTCTGTTGTCACAACAGTCACTGAGCTACTCATTTGATGTATAACTGACATGTACAAACAGTGTACACACGTGATATTCAGTCGTCACTTTCACAACATTCTAAATCAAAGCGGATAAAGGTCAGAAATTTCTTTTACCAATCAGCCTTTAAGGTGTGGCGAATAAATAAAAGAAAAGAAATTATACAACCAGCATGAACACTGGCATTTTGCAGCTTTATTTATCTTCCAAGTTTGTAGGTTCTCCTTCTGTTTCCTCTTCTCCTTTAATACCCATATGATCGCTGCTTTTCCCAAAACATCAAATAAATTTAAATAAGCATATGAAAATGAAATGGATTACAATCTAACCTACAACACAAGATACACGATCCAGGCTAGAGGATTATTTCCTAGAAATTAAGACAATGTCTTCAAAAGGGTAAAGAAATATTATTTGGGACGTCAGAATCCATCGAGTCTCTTTCTTATCAACTCTTCTGGGTCAAATTTTTTTATGGTCGTTCATTAAAGGAAATGTTTCTTCAACTGCCGGTGGAACAAAGATCTGTTTTCTTCTGTCTATAAATAACCTGAACCTAATCCTCTGACAAACCGCAGGAATCTGTCTATTAAACGAATAACAATTTATCTGAGATTAACAACTGTAATCCCACAGACTCTTGTATTTCTGCTAAAACCTTGAAAGCTTCCGTTACACATAACTGATAGTCACACAAAAAACACCCCCCATCACTGAGGCAGCTAGTGTCTCCTTCCACCCACTGAGGAGCCTAGGGAACGGGGGCCCCTAACCCCGACGGGGCTGAGTCTGGTTACATCCTCTGATGTACAGTGAAACATGTAAGTGTTAACTTACCAGCTCAATGCCTTGTGGGAAAGGGCTGTCCTCCCAATCTTTCTCAGGAAACCGCTGGAGAATGCAACCTTGACCTTCGCCCTCCACTGCAGAGACACAGAGAGGGTCAGATGGAGAGGTTAGCCCAGAATTCACTGGCTTGTTGTCTCTTTTGAGTCTTTCTAAAACCTTTCCAGAAGACTGAAACTCACTCCTAATAGTAAAAAAAACAAAAACAAAACTCAAATCAAATATAAAATGACTTCATTTGGCTTTTACCGCTATCAAAGCCTTCAGAGGACCAGAGATCTAAAACTGGATTAAAAACCTTATTTAAATATTTTCATATTTGCCACTGCAGATATAAAGTGGTTGTACACCCACATAAAGAAGGTACACAAGCTGAAGACAAATCCAACATGCAGGCGCAATGCATTCTCTGGCATGGTCCATAAGAACCTACAATCAGTGCATACCTCGATGTTAACCGTCTGCACAGATAGAGAGCTCAGATCAGTTGATCTTATCAGATGCTGCAGGTATGTGAAGAGGGTGTTAACACATCTCGCTTGGAAACTACAACCAAAAAGAAAAAGAACCAATGCAGTCACAGACTGCAACATCCCACAACACCCCCAAATTCAAAATTTTACCCTGACCTACTTGCACAGGTCAAAAATCACAGCTAGTGCTCTAACCTACTTTCATAGATCAAAGCATTCGCTTTGATCTACAGTCATACTCACACTGGCCTTCTCCCTTGTCTTTCTATCTTATCCAGTTTCTGAGTGTGCAAAAGTCAAAATGTGACCTTGACCTAGTTTTCTCAAGGTCAAGATCATCATCTCATTTTCATCCCCTTTGCTGCCCGACTAATGTGCTTTTTGTTTCATCTTTCTATCTGCAACCGTTGCGAAGATATTTGGTGGACTAACGGACGGACGGACAAACTAACAAACGCTGACAATTACAATACATCACTGCTTTAGCGGGATCTAAAAAGACACTCATCCAAATCAGTTTGGCCTTTTAGAGCTTCTGGAGAGATTGACTGAACCAAACATTTAAGGTAGGGTCGTTTCCATCTCCGTGGAGGAGATAGTTTGGTTTGTTTGTCTGTCCATCAGTTGGATTTCACAGAAACTCCCTTGGTGGTTGGTCATGTGGCGGGAAATGTGGGTAACAAGGCAGATCCAGGAAGACGTCGTCAGTGAGATAACGATATCGTTCAAGCTTAAACTGGACAGATTAGCATCAAACTGGATGGAAGAATGTGCATCATCCCAGTGATGGAGTGGATCCACAGAAAGGGATGGATGCATGACTTTTGAAATGTTTGCTTGCCTTAGCAAGTCCCCATCTCACTCAGTTATCCAGGAAAATGACGCAACACTGTTGGGATGTGAAGTTCCACTAATGTTTTGTGGGCTAAACCTTCACCCAATTCACGGCCGGGAAGGATTTTTGTACTTGCAGCTGGTTAATGAGGTCATTTCCACTGTTGGACAGCGCCTGGCTCATCACAATGGCACAATGATGCAGCAAAGACGTACTTATGTAACCAACACATACTCGTCTTTCAGTTTAACTCAATCTGAAGTCCTGCAGGCTGCTTAATGGCAGCATTCATTCGCACAGAGAACACACTCATCCTCCCGATACAAAAAGATGTAAATTTAGTAGAAAACTGCACAAAACGAAGTATTATCCCCCGCTAAACAAATGAGACTTTTTCAACAGCATTTAGATTAGATCTGATGAGTTGGCAATACACTGCCTCAAGGGAAACAGCAGAGCCTGTGGGCCTTCACTGAGGGAAATAAAACACACACGGACACAATGCACAAACAGAAAGTAGGGCAGGTCCCGAAACACAACGAGATGAGTGAGTCCATCCCGTTCTTCGAGCCTTCTCATCAAGGAAGGTAGCTTCCTTTTTGTGTCGGACCAACCTGCTCTCAAGAGTTCTGGTATCACAAAAAAATCTATCAATTCAGTCATGTTTCAGTTCGACAGCTTGGGTGTTCTATTTTTAATTTCCCTCAAGCAATAAGAGAGAAAATGTTGAGCACAATGTTCGACAGCACATATAATCACAGGGTTAACATTAACTGAGATATATACAGTATATCTCCCCATCTATATATTTGAACAAGCGCACTTGAAAACGTCATGCTGTCACACTCTTTAACTCCACCCACTACCTGTTAATCAAACGCCCAACCAATCACGGCGCATCTGCCAGAAGGGATCACATGAACAGTATTGCGTTAGGCATCGGGCAGCGAGGCTTTTTGTGGCGGTTATGCCTTTCGTCCATATGACAACGCAGATATCCGGGGATGAAAACGTTTTTTGAAAACATCAGGTATGTGTTATCGTGTGGATGCTGTAATCAAAACTTGTTCCGTCTATACTCTATCTAATACTCTTTCTATCCATTTTGTACACACACAGTGTACTGCCATCACTAAAATATACACGTTTTGCAAACGTCCTTATTTTGTTGACAGTTTTATTCACAGGCCTTCTACAAAATGCCACACATGTCAAACTCATGCCACCTGATATGTTAGTATCCAGTAGATGTCGTACTAGAGCAAATGAAGCCTCATGAAGCTGCGAACCACAGGGAACTGATTGGGATGAAAAGCGTCAATGCTTCATGGGGCTTCATCTGCCCATCACTAACTATACATGGACTTCCCAGTTAACATAATTTCAGAGTGTCATAAGTGTTCCAACAATTTTCATGCTTTCGAGCAGAGTCCAAACAGCAGGAATGACACAGAAAACGGCAATGAATTCTGAGTGAAACTAGCTGGAGCACCAACAGTCTGTCCAGCTATGGTTTCCGTTTGGAATGGGACAATCAATGTATCCAAAACGCACCTCAAGCATTTGACAAAAACGCTCTTTAAGTAACTACATACAGTTCTGTTCATGTAGTCAGCTAACAGAACTACCACTTCTCTAAAATTTCCTTTCCACTTGCTCTTTTGACAGGTGCCTTTTCCTTTAACATTAGCTCCTTTCCCAGTCTCACCATTAGTTAGCTTTCTTTCTCCAGTTAGAAGGCTACCTGGAGAAAGAAAGTTGGCGTCACAATGCCTGCCTTGAGAAGTTGGGCGGGCTTCACAATGCCCGCACAGCGCAATCCATGATTTGCCAACACAAAGTCGTAACATCCCCATGTTGATTTTTGACTATGTTGGGTGTGCTCAGTAATACCAAGTCTGATATTACTGTTTTATCATGGAATTTCCATGGGTTCCCGCTACTATATATATATATATAAAAATGCAATTTACATACATGTAGATCAATTTACACAGCAAAGTGTTTAATAGGCTGTCATGACTTAAACATTACTAAAAAAAAGTGAACGTATCTCAGTTTGCTGCCAACGGGATAAGAACAAGTGACGTATCCTGTCCCCCTGGTTTACGATGATGAAATACCGCCTACAGTAGGCCACCACTGAAGCATGCCGGGACTTGATGTCACCGTCCCTCTACCCCTGCAGACATTTTGAAAGGCGGTGCACGTACTACCCTGTGAGACCTCGTGTAACAATACGTCACCAGAGGATGAGGACACATAAAGGTGGATCGCCCAGAGGTGGATCCAGTGACACCGTCAGCCAATAGCAAGGCAGGGTGGGGATCAATCATCCACTCCAACATCCTGGAGCTGGGGAATGAGAGTAGGAGTGACAAGCTCCCAACAGTCATTACGTCACAAAAAGCCTCAACTCAACCCAAATCCAGTTCACTGGGGAGGGTTTATGTAGAGACATGTCAGACACAAGGCTGGACACAAACACAATGTCGGTGTGCATGAACAATAAGATCCATTCAGCGTGAATAAACTCTGGAGGACTCCGATTGACCCAAAAATACAATTTCATGCAGAAATAAGATAACACAGAGCGAGACGATAACCGAGTCATGGTGAAACATGGCACACAGTTACTACTACCAACATAGAGCTAAAATACTTTGGTTACAGGAAAGCAAATTACAGAAAGATGCTTTGTACTTCATGTAGCTAAATCACAATGTACCAAACAGCTCAACAAACCATTTCTGATATCCACAGCAATAAACTTCAGCCTTTCTAATGTCCCTTTCATTGTGATCAGTTAAAAAATCCTTTCTTCTACGATTCATTTCTGGACAGATCAATTTCTTTAGATTTAAAATTAGCATAAAACAGACTTGGCATTCTCTTTGTGTAAAACAAGTGAGACAAAAACTTTTATCAGCGTTTGGCTAAAATTGCTCAAGTAGTTGAGGTCTTGTTTGGAGGAACATGACTGAAGTATGATTCACAAAAGACATTTGACGGACTCGCAGGTGGATCAATGCTCCAGCATGATTTACAGCGAGCAGAGCGCATTTAACGGAAGAACATTCCTTACTCAACTTTAAAGTACATTGTCAGCCTTGGACAACTGAAATAAAACAGTATGCAGTCTAATTTTTCCTTTAGCTACATTCTAAGCCAACAGGCAGAATGAAGCTGCCCTTATAAATAAACAATTCCAGTCTTGGGTTTCATTTCCACAGTCATTGTCACACTTAAAGTGTCTTATATCTTACAGCTTGAGAAAATTCACACCTATGATGAGAATCTCTGAAGGTTGGATCAAAATTTAACGACTAGCGATGAGCAGCTCTATACCGGCCCACGTTTCTGCTTGGTGTCAGACTGCCTTTGCATCCTCTTTACGATATCCGACAATGTATATCCTCAAACATGAAACTCAGGATATAACCATGGACGCTGCATGTAGGGTGTGCAATGTTGCATCTACTATCACTTGAGCAGTCAAATTAACCCTGGAGTAGCAAGACCGTCCTGCACGGGGAGAAATATTAATCTCTCTCCGCCAACTGAAGATTGCAAAACCAATTCATTCTGCAAGCACACAATGTAAAATAGAGAAAACTGACAACATTTTCAGAGAAACTAGGACTTTGAAGAAGACAAAAGTGGATCCAGGGATCCTCAATGAAGCACATTCTAAGCAAACAAAAATACACCTGTTGTCTTACTGTTGTTTTCTAATGTGTTCAGCTGTAACAAACTGTTACACTTTGTGGTTAAAAGACAACTAATTTTAATATATTGTTTGAATAAAAAATTTCTGGTTCAAGCCAAAAAGTAAAGGTTGAGCCCGATTCATCGTCAAAGCCAGAACCAGACGCACAGCTGCTCCGATACATTTTCACTGGTATTTCATTCGTGTGTCAGTTCTTGGATACACATTGTGATGTTAATATCTTCCCTCTCAGGGTACGACATGAAGCACCCTGTCCCTGCATCTGCAGCAAGAACAAAAACACTACAGGACAAAACTAGTTCTACTGGTAAAACTCTGGCAGACCTTTCCCCTCATTAAAAAGGCACAACCAAACAGAACTTCATTGACACTTCTATCGTGGGGTAAAACTGCATCACCAAAATTAAAAAAAGCAACTAAGTTAGACTGACCATTGGAATGTAAACCGATAGCCTAAAAGAACCACTGTTGACATCTTCAAGCACCTCTGAACGCCTTCTCCTTCTTTTCCTTTCGGCTTTTCCCTTCAGGGGTCGCCAGAGCGAATCAGTGTCCTCCATCTAACCCTGTCTTCTGCATCCTCTTCTCTCACACCAACTACCTTCATGTCCTCTTTCACTACATCCATAAACCTCCTCTTTGGTCTTACTCTTGGCCTCCTGCCTGGCAGTTCAAAACTCAGCATCCTTCTACCAATATATTCACTATCTCTCCTCCTGTGGACATGTCCAAACCATCTTCTCATTTCTGAACGCCTGACAAGAAGAAAACCCACCAAACACTCAAAGTACAACTGCTACTGTTCTCCTTTGTGCTTCGGTTCCGTTTATATATGACATGGTTTGGACGGAGGGAAAGAGCAGCCGTGAGTTCACAGCAAACACAATCAGCGAGTCACAGTCAGTGTACCGAGTTCCTACAGTTCCTACAGTACAACCAAAACGACACTGTCATGCAGACCCAACACATTGGGATTCTTCAAAAGATTCCTGGTTTACCAGGAAAAATAATTCACTGATCGCACAACATTCAGGGTTCATTTCAAACCAGTCTTTAAACTGTTTCATGTCAATGCAGACTGTCGTCTAATAGCTCTCTGAGTCATTTTCTGGTTGACTGTACATTTCCTTTTTGTTACCCGACTTCCATTTTCACAATTTCCTTCCATCAAGCCTCTGACCTGTTTTCTTTGACACTGCGGTTGGATTGGTGTGACGCAGTGAGGCTCCAATAATTAACTTCCTATACACCATCAATCAACGCTGAGGATCTAAAGTTAATGCAAAGACCACTCGTTTGGGAAGTCGGTACTACATGACTAACAATAGTTAACTGTCCTGATTCAGGTTCAAATCCTTTCTCAAGGACTTTCCAGATTAATTTTTTCCAAGTTTGGGACACAGATAAAGATTCACTCCTGTTGAAATGCTTTTACAAAACAAAACAAAAAAACGAAAACAGAAGATTATTTCCTGTGTTTCTATCTATTTAATGAGTCAGGTGGAAAAGAGAGAGACAAGCCAAGCAGCCTCCAACGCTGTGGAACATCTCCTCCGCCAAGGTTTGGTTTTCACCCATAAACACCACCTGGTCCAAAATTGGTCACCAGGATTACAACAAAACTTATTTTGAGATGCCAGGTCTTTCTTAAAGTTTACCAGAATTTGTTTGAAATACATGTGAATGAGGAAATGTGGGTCACAAGTAGTGCGTGTGTGTGTGTGTGTGTGTGTGTGTGTGTGTGTGTGTGTGTGTGTGTGTGTGTATGTGTGTGAGTGTGTGTGTTCGAGCTGCTGATGACTCCATACACAGATGACTGCTGGTAGAATGACACAGGATGTGAGAAGACTGACCGGTCATGTGATCCACGAGTGACGGCAGTCGGAGTTGAAAGTGTGCTTGTTGCTTCTCTGTGAGCTGAACCAGACCACAGCCGTTCATCTGCAGGCTTCTTACCCACAATGAAACGACACCGGCTGGTTTCCATGGGAGCAGCAGCAGCAGGCGGGACAGAAAAGCTTGGTTCGTTTTGTGGTTCCTTGCGTCTTTGTGTGTTTGCACAGTGTGTGTGTGCAGATTTGTGGCTGTGACATGTGCTGCTGCAAACTCACTCCTGCATAACGGTCTGCATTCAGTAGAAATGAAACAATGATGAACTGAATTAACAGCAGAGCTTTGTGCTCAAGGGGTCCAACTATTTCATGACGGCTTCCCGTCAGTAACTCAGTGCTGTAACTCAATTATTGCTGACATATAATAAGACTACAGCGAGCCAACATCCACAGCAGGAGCCACGTGGCAGGCTTGCAGCAACCTAACTTAAATACTGGTGAAGCCAACAAGGCCTCAACGGTCACACAACCAAACGATGTTAAGATAACGTTTAGAAAGCTCTCCGGGTGAGGACACGAAGAGTTACGACTTCACGCACCACACCCTATGACAGCACTTTCTCTGCTATCCACCCAGTTTGCCATTGCACACAGATTTCATCAGCACACAAACATGTGGGAGCTCACAGTTACAGGACAGGCGTGTAAGTACTGTAATGCTGTATGAAGCAGTGTGTGTGTGTGTGTGTGTGTGTCATTCTGATTGGAAGCAGCTATGGAATGAGGCTCCTTATTGGGTCACGACAGAAGAAGAAGAATCAACCTTCAATAGTCTCCCCCACAGGGGGATCAGCCCATCAATGAGTGATTCCAAGCATTTAAATACATGTGATCTTCATATTAAATGATAGTAAATATGATAATTTTGCATAAATATTAGTTCATGTTTTAAGCCAGCTGAGAAGCTGCCTTTTAGGAACCAAATAAAGGGGGAGGGGGTTAGTGTTCGGCAAAAACCATCGCCTTTCGGACGTTTTCTTTGTGTAAAAGCTCTTTAGCAACTCACATCCTTCCTGCGAAATCCACACACTCAAATACACACACACTCACACAAACACACACACCAACATCACTAGAACTCCCACGTCAATTAAGAAAGGCTTTCCAGGAGAGGAAGCAGCTTCAATGACTAAACATGTTTTAGGAAGGTTGGGTGTGCTCTTTTCAGCTTAAATCAAAATGTCACACAGTTGATTGATATTGAGAGTTTTAGTTCATCTCACTTCTGTTTCAGCTTCTGAATGTGGTCGCTTTTCCTCTGACCAGAGCCATCAAACACTCAGCAGACCGGAGAACACAAGTCAGCTATGTTCCAGTCATTGGGAAAAGGGTTTGTGAGTAAAAGATGCACAGGACTGAACTTCCGCTGAGGACGAACACACCTCGACTGGAGTCACTCACATCCTGGTCTTTAATACTATGTTAGTACGTGGGAACTGGCTGCAAGAAAACACAATATCCAGTATGGGTTTACCTCGACCAACGCCGTTAAAAATAACCTAAATTGACTTAACTCGTCTCAAGGCTAAACTGTAGATAACCATTCTCTGTTATGTGCTGTACTTTACTGATGACTTTATGTTTAATAATATTTGGTTGGTAAAATGACGTAAACTTGATTTTTATTTTTCTGTGTATTTTTTTTAAAACAATGAAAAGTCAAAACAAAGCATGGGTAATGCTGTATGTGATTTCATTCAAGTCCATGTGAATTCTGTGCCTCTACCTCATTGCCAAAGTGTGCCTTATAATAAAATATTTACATGTCATTTGTGTTGTGTTCTCACCTCATCAATAATTCAGGATTTAAAGCATTAGCCTCATTTAGCATGTTAATCTTGCTGGACAGAATTCTGTGCTGAGCTTTACTTCTTCTAACTTACTTTCATCTAATTTTTATGTACCGTAATTCCTTTGCGGTAAACCTCCACTGCTTTGTCCTCCAACTGCTCTCTGTCTGTTGCATTAATTCTGTTTGTAGTAATTGTCGGTGTTCGTCCGTCCGTTCTTTCGTCCGTTAGTCCACCAAATATCTTCACAACCGTTGCGGATAGAAAGATGAAACAAAAAGTGCATACTCTGGCAGCAAAGGGGATAAAAATGAGAAAACTAGGTCAAGGTCAAATTTCAACTTTTGTACACTAAAGAACCTGATAAGATAGAAAGACGAGGGAGAAGGCCAGTGTGAGTAAGACCATAGATCAAAGGTACTGCTTTGATCTATGAAAGTAGGTCAGGGTAAAATTTTCAATTCAGGGCTGTCGCGGGATGTTGCAGTCTCTGACTGCCTAATTTTATTTGAATCTGAAGTTCAACTTCAATTGAAACTGAAACATGCATCAGTAGTTGTGAATGGTAACCGGGGAATTGATCTGAATGTACGTCTGGCAAATCGCAAAATAACAATAATGTCTGCAGTAACACTGTCCTCTCACAGCATGATGGTTCTGGGTTCGAGTCCCGCTCTGTGCGGGGTTTGCATGTTCTCCCTGTGTCTGTGTGGGTTCTCTCCGGGCTCTCCAGCTTCCTCCCACCTCCAAAAACATGCGCTTCAGGCTAATTGGCCGTTCCCAATTAACCCGACCAAAAAAAATGGAAGAAGCGGGTATTTACAATATATGCACATGCAGAAAAACAACTACACACCACCTAATAAAAAACAAATACTTTAAGTCCTAATTTCCCAGTTTGGGATGCGTCTCTTGCATTCCCTTGGTGAGGCTGAAATGTTCTCATCTCATAAAGTTAATGATTAGAATGAAGCCTCATGAGACAATCACTGCTTCATCAGCCTGAATACCCCAAGCAAACCAGATTTAACCTTCATCTCTTCATAAATTTAGATTACATCAACTACATTTTAAAAAGTGACAGTGGAAAGTTTCTAAATTCAACTGTGAGTTAAAATAATCAGACAGCCAGCAGTGATGGGAGACGATAAGGGAGTAAATCCTGAGCTTCTCCTGAACCGTACGGTCAGGAAGACGCGGCAGGTTAACTTAACGTGAAATAAGCCTACAGCCTACAGCCAAGACAAAGCATTAGCTGCATCGCAGTCAATTCTATATGACAGTCACCTGATCACCAGCACATGGGCTTCAGGGGGGCGTGGTGCTGCCACCGTTCATTAGGAAGCAAGTGGACAAGGGGAGCACAATGAGGAACCCACGAAATGTCTTACATACATTTATTTGTTACACAAGAGGCTTTGATTTGTCAAAAAGAAACCACATGTAGTTGTGCCTAGAAGGCAACAACAGCTTTTAACATATCTTAATAAATCTATGTTCTCAGATGGGATGCACACCGCTGCTGGATCACAGCTGATCCTCCTGCACTCAGCAACACATTAGCGACTAAACCCGTGTCCCACCTCCTCCTTCACTACTATGTTCTAGAGCTAAGATGCAAATCAACCCAAAACTATTTTTTTCCGACCACAGCATGACTCACTGAGCTCATGTCCCCGGAAATGGCTTTTTGTTGCCTGGGCAACCGGTAGCCGTGAAACAGACGTGAGAATGTCTCACAACGACACAGCAACCAGACCAGCAGGACAAAAAACATGAGAGGCCTGCAGAGAGGTTAGGCTGGATCTATTTCTGACCTTTTGACCCCCCCCCAAAAAAAGTCGTTATTGTTCCTGCTCAGCACTTAAAGTGTTAATGTGACATTTATTTACTCACACAAAAAAATACATGTGCGAATCTGTGCTCGCTGGAAAGTTGTCCCTGTGCTAGAAGGACAAGACAAACATCATCTACATCCATGTCTTTGTTAAAAAAGGTTTGGGGTATTTTTCAAAAATGGTTCTAGCTGCAAACTAATATTTTACATATTGCAAAACTGTCTTGGGGCAATTTTTTAAAGAATTTTTTCTATCTTCACAGCATTTCAATCCGTCTGTTTTCTTACTGAAAGGGACACAAAAGGTAAAAAAAAAAAAAAAAAGACCAATATGCAGAATCAAAGTTATTCAATCAAACTAACATTTTGGTCGTATTTCCCACGACTGGTCGTTTGGAACAATCTGTACAATATTCAACACAGACCTCTCTGGGGGAGGGGACGGTCGATGTACTGTAACGACTGGGACAGTAAACCAGCTCTGAACCAATAACCATCCTTTATTTAGCACATTCAAACCAATCACCGTCTAAGCATAAGATTAGAGGAACCACAGTAATTATTTAGGAAGGAAATATCCTTCTCCCCCCCAAAAGATTTGACCTAGAGGTCGACTTAATGAAGACAAGACTTAATCTTCTCCCAGCAGCCACTGACACAGCGTCAGTGCTGCAGTCAGTTAAAAATCATAAAGAAAATTACAGTAAAATGATTCAAAGCTTTTTCAAAGATTGAAAACACAGCTGACCTTTATAGAACAGTTCCCTCCTTATATTTACATTGATTGTAAACTTAAAAAATATCTGTTTCTAAAACCCAATATTACTGTTTCCCACAAACAGACTAAACATCATATTCAATAAAGAAGCAGCGCTGTTGCCACAAAGCAAGGAGAGTTCTCGGTTCAAGTCCCGCGTTGTTCTCCCTGTGTCTGCGTGGGGAGAACATGTAATGAATGAATGAATGAAGAACATGTAATGAATGAAGGAGTGGCAAAAAACCCCCAAAAAACCCCTGCAATTTTAAATAAAAATTCAACATAAAGATGTGCGGAGACAAGCATGTTGAAGTCACCACATTAATCACTAATCCTTACAGTCTTTATCTCCAAATCAGAAGCGGGGTCGAGATCCCAACGACGGCTCCATGGAGCAACGCTGACTCAGTCTTTGCCCCTGAGAGGGACGGCAGACATTCCCTGAATTCCAGATAAACTATCAAATCATCAAGGAGAAGGGAATCCCAAGCACCCCCTCGAAAAACACACACACACACACACACACACACACACGCTTATAAAACAGCCATAAGTGTTTTTAGATTACTGTTGCTGAACTTCATCTCACTCCAGTCTTTTCAGTCTGTTTCACGCATCTTTGCATTAAAAGTGGATCCATGTGCTGCTGGGAACAAACTGCACAGGGAGCATTTCTCAATCTAAATCTGGGGCACACGACTGGCCCCGGAGCCCCCCCCCCCCGACCCCGGAGCCCCTCGTGCTGCATCGCATTTAGCAACAGACACAAACATGGAAAAAAATGCCACACACACACTGGGTTACCATTTGAGCATTCAGTATATGAGAGATGCATGTGTGTGTGATTGTGTGTGTGTGTGTGTCTGCCAACAGAAGAGGATTACAGTACAAGTGCAGTGTACGAACATGCATGTGTGCCTCTCACACACACACACACTCTCCTCTGTATCTCTGTGGTAGGAATGAGGGCAGTGTTGGGGCCCTGGGGCACCATCGTCTTCCTCATGAATAACAAGTATTCAGAACAGCAGACAGACTGCTGTGACACACACACACACACACACACACACACACACACACACACACACACACACGCACACACACACACACACACACACACACACAACTGACTCTGCTTGAGCAGGTCTGGAGTCCTGCAGTGACGTTTATCACACACAGATCCATCACTAGTCTGGTCAAATACCGATTCTAATACAGCACAGCAGAGATAAAAGGAACCAGTCACATCCCAAAACTACTCATTCAAAGTTCTGACACAGAACCTGAAGGTTATTGATCATCCTCTCATTCACCAAGGCAGCATTAATCAGTTAGTTTAGAAAGCAATGATTCTATTCATTATCCAATGATTAAATGAATAGAAACAGTGTGTGTCAAGTAATAGTAATAAACCAAAGCGAAAATAAAGTAGGCGTCTTAAACAAACAACTAATTATTCCTCTTTCAGAAAAACATTTAGTTTGTTTTAAAAACATTAAAGGATGTACAGTAATCCCTCGCTAATTCGCGCTTCAAAATGCACGACTTCACTTAATCACAGATTTTTAGTAGGTAGTCACGTGATACTGTGTGCACAATTCTATTGGCTGACGGCATGGAACGCAGCACACTTCCGTGCTTTAAAGAAATACTTTTCTTGAATACAAAAGTGCTTTAAACAGTCTATAAAAGTTTGGGAAAAGGTAATACAGATATAAGATGGTTTAATATCAGTATGGGGAGGGTTTCATAAATGTTTAAATTACTATAAAAAATGAAGTGTACCGCTTTATCGCGGAATTTCGTTTTCCACAGGTGGTTCTGGAACACATTGACCGTGAGTAACAAGGGATAACTGTACCTTTACACAGGTATAGGGGTGTGTATTTTATATATGTATATACATGTGTATGTATACTTACATATACATGTATATACATACATATAAACATAAGCAACTTTCTGTGGTTGCTTATTTCCTGCTACTGAAAACAGACGCTAACTCAGGACCACTAAATGACTGTCAGTAACTGAGTTACTCTGACTCTAAACACGGAGAACTACTGCTTAAATGTGATCATTTAAAGGATATCAACAAAGAACTGCTTCCATGATTCCAGCTTCATGACTGTTCGTGAACGAGTCCAGAGCTTCTCCCATCCTTCCAAACACACAAAGGCTTCTGAGGCCGGGCTGACTTTTGTTAAATGAGACGTCCCGGTCTGCACAGAATTTCCTGTTTATGTCAACGTCTGTTCCTGTCCAAACTCTTGCATCACAAACCATCTCTCCCAGAGCCGAGTCACACACTGACAGGTACAATTCATTGGTGTGAGTACTAGCAGAGAAGCAGAGGTAAAAGCAGGGTAGAAATAGTAAGATTACAGGTTGGAGACACACACCCTTGGTCTTCAAACAAAACCTACAAATGATGCAGTCCCTGAATTGAGACACAGGCGCTGACCAAAACCTCATCACACATGGGGGGGAAAAACAATACCATCCTAACACAGCAACGCCATGGAGACATCCAGCCAGCTGTCCCGATTGGTCGAAGGAAGCAGCTCGTGCCAAAACGCAGACACACCAGCATCAGTGCGGCACGGCCCCGGCCGTGACCCAGCGGCGCTCTGTCCCCGTCCCCCAATGAAAGGCAGATTGTGAAGGGGCTATTTCTGGAGGGCCAGAAAGGCTGCAGTCCTGCTCCGAGGCGACGGAGGAAGTGGCTGCCCACAGGCAGGCACTGCTGGCAGCATCACACACACTCCTGTCTCCTCCACTCCACACCACCAATCGCTCACTCTCAATTTGTCTCGCTTTCAAAAGGTCTCTGAATCTCTCTGAGCTGGGGGCATTCCTCCTCCTGCACCACACGGATTAGTCACAGCCCAGCCACAATAACAAACACTTGAGTTGATATGGTGTAAGCACCAGTAAGGATCACGTTTTACAGATGTCTAATAGTTCATCGGACCTCAGGGCACAATTATAGCCTTGATGTTTAAGACATCATCTACCGAACACAGACATCATCTACCGAACGTTCTGCATCACTTCCTGTCACCCCTCAATCGTCATCGTCACACGGCATCAAACACGGCTTCAGATGTGGAAGTAAGTGTGACGACCGACAAGGAAAAATCATGACATTGTGATTTCTAATATGGCTTCAAACACCCAGAAAAAATATGAGAGGAGTCACAGTACTGATGGACGGTGAACAAATTTGACTCTGATCATTATGCCGGGACAAAATAATCCATGTTGGAAACTATTATTGTTTAAATCAGAACCTATGCGTTCATGAATTGCGGTGAAAGTATAAGCTGCTTTTTCAGTACTTTGTTCAATTATCTACAGTTAAACTATGTCAGTCATCATTTTCTTAACTAAAGGTTAAATCTAAAAAGATTAGAGTAAGAATTGGTTCAGCAGCTGACAACCAACCCACACAAAAATCACTACCGTACGATAAAACTGTCAGGGTCCAAAGTTACAGCAACACACACACAGAAACAGCTGCCCGATCATGACAACACAACACGAAACAACACTGTTTGTGACAGACACAACCTGACATCAGTAAACACACCCCCTCCGCCCCCACCCCCCAGGCTTCGTCTGCCATACGTCCACTTCTTTGTGTCAACGCCGCATTAAGATGTTGTAAATGGTTGTGACTTGTCTGGGCTACAGGAAGTCTGTGTGTGTGTATGTGTGTGTGTGCGTGTGTGCGTGCGTGCATGTGTGTGCGTGGAGAAGAGGGTAGGCTTCAGTGTGTGTCCGAGTTGTCGCTCCAGCCTGATGCAGTACCCTAAAACTGCTCCGCCGGAGGCAAACAGATGGAGCTACAATGGAGCCTGTATGTTTGTGCCTGTGTGTAATTGTGTGTGTGTGTGTGGGTATGTGTGTGTGTGTGCGTCTACTCAGTTGCACTGCCTCACAAAATCGCACACACACAAACACACACACCCCTTTCTGGGGTTTGAGACACGCAGAGGGAGACAATCTGGACTCTCGCTCTAAACACGAGTCTCCCCCCGGGGTCCTCTCCCCCCGTTTCCTGTTTGGACTTCGGGCTGCCAGTCCATCGAGCTGTGGGTCCGAGGTGCAGCGGGAATTGCTGTCAAAACAGTGACACGCTGTGGAGTTTCTCAAGAGACCCCTTGAAAGAATGACCACACCCCAAAAACTCTGAACTCTTCAAACCCACAAGCAGCCATCTTGGTTCGATACAACGTCCACGCAGTGTGAGCAAAAGAGACAAAATAAAAGATATATATAGGATATATATAAGTGTCATTGGACATTTAAACATGAACCAGTATAAGAGAGAAAAATCTGCTCCGCCATCAGGATGTTCTGGGTGTAAACGCCCACCGGGTTTCTGTCGGAGACCGCGATCTCGATCGGCGATGATGTCAGAGCTGAAAACTTGTCAGCGACTAACGCATGCAGAACATTTCTGCGAGTGAAGCGGCGGCGCACACACACACACACACACACACACGTAGACAGGATGCACGAAGGATTAAACACTAGAGGAAGCACTCCTGCGCTTCAGAATTCCTGGTATTCTTCTGATCGAGGAGCGTTCATTCCTGTGTTTTCTTTAACAGTCAACTTAGTGAAAGCAGCACCGATGCTGGAAATATTCAAATACAACCAATTACTAACACATGCATGTACAAATATTTGAAAACCTAAAGTGTGAGACTATAAATCCACGCTTTCTCCCAGAGATGAACCGATACCGACAGATGTTCAGAGATTGTCGAGCCTGCTTTAGAAAGAAAACCCACATGCATAACATTTAAATCTTCTCCATCTTTTTTCAGGCTACATTCACAAATCACCATGGAAGTGTAGCATCATAATTACAAGAGGCCTTTTCATGTGTACACATTGGTCCCACGAAACAGCAGCTGTACACACTGATTCGTCTTTGCGCGGTCATCTACATCCCGCCCAAAAAAAAAAAAATTTTTATGAGACGATGAATGAATGAATGAATTAGTAGTTGACGCATGCATGATGTGTAGGAACAAATGATCAGCTGACAAACTGCGCCATCGTTGACATGTTGGTGGTGCCAGTGCTTTGTGTCACATGATTTGGGGTCAGACAGGTAACAGAAAGTTTAAAAACAAACAAACAAAAAAAGGAAAAAGAAGAAGGACTTGAGGAGAATGCATTTTGGAAATTAATGCAGACGGAGATGATGATGATGATGATAAAGAATGAAATTACCTCATTCCAGCAAACACAGAGGTCAAAGCCTCCACCTAGAAACTGGTGGCGAAACGTTGCTGCAAACAGTGAGGCAGCAGCAGTGGGCCAACCATCATCATCATCATCATCATCATCAGACCTAAGTGTTTGGTTTTACAAGGCATGGCGGTCTTGATCCATTAAAGCTATTGTGGCTTTAATGTCTGCTTCACAGATGCTTTTTACAGGCTCGCTCCGCATTGCGTTCGAGCAGGAAGCTGGGTTTCTGCAGCGTTGGCAGCGTCTACTTTATGACATCCTGTATTCACTCCCCCTATGTAAAAAAAAAAAAAAAAAAAAAAAGAAGAAGAAAAAAGTACGGCAAGATGCAAGAAGTGTGTTCATGCAATTGGAGAAGCGATGCAGGTTGTTCAAGCAATAAAGGCTTTTAACCACAGGAGGACTTGTGCAGCTACAGTTTGCGTCCTCTGAATAAATCATGGGCAGAAATCCACTCTGAGTAAAAGAGTCTTCCACGGCGTCCATCCGATGGGGGGGTGAATATTTCATGATCACACCACACCGATCTGGGCCAAAGCTGGGGGGGGGGGCTCAGATAACGGTCCAAAACACCCCAACAACACAAGGCGACCCAGCTCCGTCCGATGGGGGCTCAGGGAGGGGCGCAGCTATCTGGGTTAATCCACACAAAACTCACACAAACACAAGAATCCAGACCTCCACCGGGGGGGGGGGGGGCATCGGGTTCTCCTCTGGAAACATTTCCCCAACTTCAGTCCGACTGAAGACCCGCTGGGGGGGGGGGGGGGGGGGGGGGGGGTCGTGGCTTTGCTGTCCCAACCAACCGCTCAGGCTTCAGCAACCACAGTCCTGTCAACCCCCCCCCAGCCCCGATTCAGATTCTAGCTACGACAGGTGGGACGTTTGTGTGGGGGGGTGGGGATGGGGGTGGGGGGGTACAACAGGACAACATGCAGCCGAAACTGAAACGTTAAAATAAATCCGCCTTATGACAGAGCCAGCCCCCCCCCCCCACACACACACACACAGCTAGCGGGGCTAGCGTTAGCCTTTAGCAGATAAAGTTAGCCAAAGTTTGCTGTCAAGACAGCCATTCGTTTAGTTTGTGTAAAGTTAAAGATTTTTTTAGGATAAGGAGTGAAACGGAGTTGTGCATTCAGTGTTTACCCCCGCCAGAGTTGCAGTTTACCACCTGACAGACGAGCTTTTAAGTACACTAATCCCGTAAGGCCTACACGTCCTCGGCCTAGCGTATCCAGCTAACCGCTGGCAGCTACCGCTTGGATACGCCCAGCGCTGAGCGGCGGCCCGGCCCGTCCCCGCCTCCCCGGCTGCCTCCCCGTTTATTCACGGCTAGCTTAAGCTAGCAGGACAGGCTAACTCCGGCACCCACCTCGGTTGTCGAGGTCGTAACCGACCACTAAAAAGTAATCGGCGAGCCTGGCCATTTTTTCCAGCTCACGGCGTCAGGCCTTTCTTGCAAAATCCTCTTGTTTCAACGCCGACAATAATCCATTTAGGTCCTGCCGGCGACAGATACATCACTGGCGACAGTAGCATCCTTCCAGCTGCACCCCGCCGCCATACTGTCAAATCTGCCCTGACAGCGGAGGGCGGCGCGTCTGCGCGCTGAGGGACTTCAAGGGAGGGGCCGCTCGACAGGAATGTCCCATGTGAGGAGCCAAACCAGCCCGGGGGCCAAAAGTCTGACCCGAACGTATAATTAACCCAACGGGGCCGTGGGTGCCGTGGGGGCGTAGAAGGGGTGATGACTCCTGGAGCCCCAAACTATAGGGGACCCTAAACAAAAGTGAAGCCCAGAAGAACAACATTATTATTGGGGATTAAGGTGAGGTTTTCATTAGAGAAGAAAATGTTGATAATGTATGTAAATTCTGTCTTTCTATAGAGTTCCTTTTTATAAAGGTTATCAAAAATATTCCTTTTCATCTGAGAAATACTGCTGAAGGCACACTTTTTTAATTCAGATGTGCTGAAACCGTGATGCAAGTCTTTATTAACGGTAGTCCAGATCATTACTGCTTCCTTTTCTCTGATTTGTCTAA
This sequence comes from Antennarius striatus, assembly GCF_040054535.1. Lineage (NCBI taxonomy): Eukaryota > Metazoa > Chordata > Actinopteri > Lophiiformes > Antennariidae > Antennarius > Antennarius striatus. Next base: position 13,734,672 of record NC_090797.1, on the reverse strand, counting down.
AAACATCAAAGAGAAAGTTGCAGATAGTTCAAAATGCTGGGAAGATTTGATTGAAACAGACAAAAAAGGATCATAATGTCAATCTGTGTGTGAAACTGTTTGATAAAGAAGAAGAAGATCCACTTAATTTTAAATTGATTACTAAATTTTTTAAATGTTTCTCACTGCATTAAATCTGTTCTTTTATTTAATGTGTAAATTATATCACTACGGTAATTTTCTTTCAAATCCTCCTCATGTGTTTCATAACAATAGTGATGAGACTGCTTTGTTCTCATGCTTCAAAACTATGGAATTTGCTATTAAAATAGCAAGCTCTATCTATAATTTAAAAAACATTTTTTCGATTTAAGAGTAATACTATAGTCTTTGTTTTTAAAATTCTTCTTTTTTTGTATTTCTTTGTAAAATTTAATTTGAGTATCTGTCTAGTTTTCACTTTTGTATCACAGTGTGCGAAGCACAATTTTGCTTGAGAATTGCATTGCAGTACCAGTTGGAAATAAAATGACTATAAAAATAATTTCATAGACTGACTAAACACACATTCACTTGTCGCTTAAATTAATGGATCTTCCTTTCACAGATTGAAGCATTAAAAATTGCTAATTAGGTATATCTGATTAAATTGATGATGGCATTAGTCAAAGTTATCCACATGAAATAAATCCCAGACTTCAATATTGATCTTTCTACTGCCTCGGCTATTTTCCCCACTGTTTCCTTCTGCTCCTTCTTCTAAAGTCAGAACACGTTCAGTAAGGAAAATTGAAACCATTACCAGAAAAACATTGAACTGGGGGAAACCTTGGCATGATGGTGTAGTGTCACTCAGATAAGACGTTAGTGGGATGTGAGGAAGGCGTGATGGTCCACATCCATGAGGTCCGTCCTTGGCTGTCAGCACTGTAACAGTCTCTAGAGAATTTGGACACTTCCTGCACTGTGACCTCTGACCTAAAGTGCTTATCGCTCACTTGTTGAAAACAATCCTGAGCTTAGGATGTCACATTTTTTCTTGAAGAGCTTTGTTTTCTTAACTCTCTGTTGTAATTTGTCTCTCTCTTTTCTCACAGAGCTATCTGAGACTTGCCCGAGCGAGTGAAGGACAACTCTTTGATAAACATGGCTCCTCCTGACAACACAAATCTATGTTCAATTCAGATAACACAGATCTCAAGCTTCACATTATTTTCAGGGGAGTCGCACTGAGGTCACTGCTGTGGTCTGTTTTTGTACAGTAGACGTTAACTGTATCTTAACCTTGAAACACACTTGATAATTTGCCAAGGAAGGCAGGCAGCTGGGGGGGAGAAAGAGACAAAGACAAGGGCAGCTTGTAAAGTAAAGTAAGTCTACAATCAAAAGTCTACAATCAAAACTGGAGGTTGCTATCATGTAGCTAACTACCTGTGAGACCACAGAAGTTTTATGGGGTCATTAAAGGCATCGCATCTATGACAGAAACAGATCTTCGCTCTTGTTCACAAAGCATACTTTTGGTTATTGCTCCAGGAAATTCAGAGGTTACAACACTGGAATTATGCAACCGTGTTTTAGAATGTGCATCTTTTAAAAAAAATATTTTTAGATCACATGTGTGAGAAATATCTTGTTCAAAAAAGTGTGGACAAATCAATAATGTTCATTTGCCATAGAGCTTCTTTGTGCAGTAATCCTAACTCCAGCCAAAAAAATCCCAATACCAAAGGAATCAGAGGGATTCCAACCCTAAGACAGATTTTAGCTGGTTTGACCTACAAAAATATTTGAAGCACAAGTTGAAAATGACCCAAACTTAGTAAACCAATTTAATGAATACGAATGTGTTGCATCTTTGCAGTTTGACAATTCTCTTGTCACATTTTCTGAAGTTTTAATGTTACAAACCGAGAAGATGATGAAGAAACAAGGCGAGTGACTTGCATCTGATTCAAATATGCAACCCAATCAGAGCCACTCTACGCAGGATGTAACAGTCACATGATTTCCTGTAGACTGAGCATCAGCCAGGAAGTGGTTGGAAGCCCTCTTGCACATCACAGCTCTTCCAGTACTAATTAACTTTTCAGCTCAGGTGAAGCATAGCACATGAAAACACTTCACTAAGTACGTGTTATGATCATCAGTTCATCACAAGCTGAGAGAGGTGGATGCTCAAACTACTAGATGGATACATATACTTTATTTATCCCAAACTGGGAAACATCAGTGTTTTATTGTGATTACTGACAGCATGGCCACATACAACAACACACACATACACACACACACACACACACACACACACACACACACACACACACACACACACACACACACACACACACACACACACACACACACACACACACTGTAACTGGAGCTCAGTTGTTTCTACATGTAGTGTACAGTAAACTGCTCGGTAGCCAATGTGTTTTTATTCATAACAGCCAAGACTCTGACCACAGCATCTGTTAGTTACGACTCTTCTGCCATTAAACAAGAAGTGTTGTGTTGTAACTTTAATTGCAAAAAGCTGTAACGTTAAATCTACGATTTTATAATGCTTTAAAGAAGTTAAAAAAGCTTTTTTTAAAAACAAAAACAGCACAGACTGGGATAGGCTCGTTGCCCGATGTTGCGCTGCTGTATGAGATTTAGATGCTACACTTCGCTTCAACTAGATGAATCTTTCAATTGAATGACCTCATCTTGCAATCACCACACTCCATCCATCCATCCATCTATCCATCCATCCATCCATCCATCCATCCATCCATCCATCCATCCATCCATCCATCCAGCTTCCTCCGGGGACGAGAGGTGGGTACAACCTGGATGCATCGCCAACGCATCACAACACCACCAAGAAGACAAACACCTATGATCAATTTGGAGTGATCAGTTCACATAAATTGCATGTTTTTGGAGGAAGCTGGAGAACCTGGAGATAACCCACACAGACACGGAACACAAAGGAATCAAACCCAGAACCTTCTTGCTGTGTGGCGAACCGCACTTGATGCAGCTAGTTGCTGTCATTCTGTTGTTTAAACACAAATATGGCATAACCTTATTGCGGCATCCATGTTCACAAAATGTCTACATATAAAAAAACATGTTTTTCAATCAATCAAATAGTCAGGATATTTAGAAATATCTCAGAATGGAGGCAAACAAATCCACATGAACTATTGGTTTATGCAAAGTGTTAATCCATCATGGTCTACACTTGAATTACACCCATATATGGCCGTTTAATCTATTAATGAAGCCATGGAGACAAGGCCCTGTCAGGGTACGCTCACCACCACTTGAGGGATGGGGTTGAGGTCAATGGTTGGAACAGGCAGGTCCCGGTCCTCCACAACAAACTGGGTAAAGCGTTTCCTAATGGGCCTGGATTTGTGCAGAAGGACACCTTCCAGAAATGCCTTTTTACAAATCATCCCTGCAAATGTGGCTCTGTTATCAGCCGCTATTGTCCTTCAGCACCATCTTTCCCACACTAAAATCCCAATTTCCCTTCCCAAACTGGCATAACACTGTCACGTTACTTCCCTCCTCCCACACACACAACTACACTAGTGAGCAGTCAAGCTGAGAGGGTAAAACCCTAAAATGAATGCGGCTGTACACGATTACAGAAAAAAAGCTAAATAAATGAAGTTTTTTGAGGTGACAAGGATGATGAGCACAACACCAGAGTAAAAAAATAAGAATGAAAGAATTACTTCACACTGACTCTTTGTAAGGATGTGACGTTGGCTTGTGTGTTTGTATTAAAATACAACAATGGCATAAATGTGTTTTTTAGTCGTAATATGTGGATAAATTAATTTTTGCTTTGTGTCTTGGAGGTGGTATCATCACCCTTTTCATCTTTTCTGCTGCAGAGGTCTGTTGATGAAACACGAGGTTCACTAGAGGGCAGCAATCAGTAGATGACCAGTTGGTGCCTCATGATGGAGAGGAATCACATGTTGACTTAGCTTCAGCCCAAACCCCTTAAAACAGAAAGCACAGTGCAAGTATCAGCAAATGTACTGCAGTCAGTTCAGAAAAGCTCCCGTTCATGGGAGGTGGAGGGTGTGCTGAAGGTGTGGTCCCACTTAAATAAACTGGTAAAACCAGGAGTAAAAGTCTGACACGTTGGTGTTAAATGTGTCTTTAATAGGGAGCAGGAGATAATGTGTTCCAATATTTGTGGCCATGCATCCAGACCAGAAATGGCAAGGAAAGAAAAGTATTTCCTTTAATAAGAAGAGGAAGCAGATGTTCAGTGACAGGAGCTGTAGATCCTCCTCAGACCTTCAGGTGAAGGTGTTTGTGTGTGAAAGTCCTTCAGCTCAGCCGCCACAGATTGCTTCACCTTTGCTGGGAGGATTCACTGGTTTAGTAAACCAAGCAGGGACGCTTGTGTCACGCTTCAGACGGAAGCCAAAAGCACAACAGGAGTGTAGAACTGAAATCCACATTTAATTCAAAACAGTACGTCATCAATCCAAGAAAGGCAAACAAATCAGATGAGGAGCAGGCAACAGGCAGAGTCGGTAGATTTTCAGGCAGAGAACATGAATGCTGGAAAGTAGAACCGTCACTAGCAACCTGGAGACTGATGGAGCGATGGGTTACAGGTGGCTGAGACACGGGTGACTTAGACACAGGTGACTGAGACACAGGTGGCTGAGACACAGGTGACTGAGACACGGGTGACTGAGACACGGGTGACTGAGACACAGGTGACTGAGACACAGGTGGTTGAGACACAGGTGACTGACACACGGGTTACTGAGACACGGGTGACTGAGACACGGGTTACTGAGACACAGGTGACTGAGACAAATGTGACTGAGACACAGGTGGCTGAGACACAGGTGACTGAGACATAGGTGACTGAGACACAGGTGACTGAGACAGGGTAACTGAGAAACAGATGGATGAGACACAGGTGACTGAGACAAAGGTGACTGAGACACAGGTGGCTGAGACACAGGTGACTGAGACACGGGTTACTGAGACACAGGTGACTGAGACACGGGTTACTGAGACACAGGTGACTGAGACAAATGTGACTGAGACACAGGTGGCTGAGACACAGGTGACTGAGACATAGGTGACTGAGACACAGGTGACTGAGACAGGGTAACTGAGAAACAGATGGATGAGACACAGGTGACTGAGACAAAGGTGACTGAGACACAGGTGGCTGAGACACGGGTAACTGAGACACGGGTGACTGAGACATGGGTGACTTCGACACAGGTGGCTGAGACACAGGTGGCTGAGACACGGGTGACTGAGACACAGGTGACCGAGACACAGGTGGCTGAGACACAGGTGACTGAGACACAGGTGGCTGAGACACGGGTGACTGAGACACGGGTGACTGAGACACTGGTGACTTCGACACAGGTGGCTGAGACACAGGTGGCTGAGACACGGGTGACTGAGACACAGGTGACTGAGACACGGGTTACTGAGACACAGGTGACTGAGACACGGGTGACTGAGACACGGGTTACTGAGACACAGGTGACTGAGAAACATGTGAATGAGACACAGGTGGCTGAGACACAGGTGACTGAGACACAGGTGACTGAGACACAGGCGACTGAGACATGGGTGACTGAGACACAGGTGACTGAGACACAGGTGAGGGGGATGAACTGAGTGAGTGCAGGGAGGTGGAGAAGGCTCTGGAATGACAGGAGATATTAGTGCAGGAAAACACTAAGAATGACTAGAATTAAAAATAAACTGTTGACAGGAGTCATGGCGAGATGGGAGTCAGGCTGCTGTTTATGCGCTATTTCACAATAAACTCCCAAATCACTGCAGTACAAACATGAACAGGTGCTGAAGCTGTTTTTAGAAAACTGAAATGGAGTGAACCTTTAAAACATAAAAACAGCTGTGGCATCATGAGATGTTTGTGTCTGCACTGGTGTTGACAAGTCTTCATCTACTTATGTACAGTTGAGGTGAATAGGATTTCATATATAACAGAAATATTACTTTGAAATTCAACAACAATGTCCATCTGTTCTTGATCATCCACAGAAAACAAATATTCATATTTTTTAAAGCTCCACTTACTGGATTTTTCCAGACTTTCATCTACATCATACCTTCATGAATGGAGCAGAATAACATCTCAGCATGCCACCCAAATTCCTACCCTCCAAGTTTCCATATTAGCATAATTAATCCTTAATCCTCTACGGGAACCATGAAAGGCACGTGAAAAGTTCTGCAAAAAGTTATTATGTGGGCTTTGAGGGTTTTTGTTCTTCTCAAATTGCAATTCCATTCATTCATCCAATGTTTTCTTGAAAATGAGACAACCATAATAGTCTCATTACTTCCCCGTTTTGTGGGTCACGGGGGTTTCCGGAGCCTATCTCAGCTCGCTACGGGAGTGAGACGTGGGGTACACCCTGGATGTGTCACCAGTGCATCTCAGGGCCACATACAGACAGAAAACTTACGCACACACTCACACCTACGAACAATTTTGGAGCGACAAGTTTGTCAAATTGAAGAGGAAGGAAGAACCCACAGAAACTGCTATTCCTTGAATGAAAGAAAAATCTTTAATTTTTACGTAAGTTCAACAAAATCAGTCCTTAAAAACTTTAATGCAATTTAATTAACCCTTGGGAACTGTTTGGGCCCAAAGGGTGACATTTTTGTTGCTTTTATGTCTTTCTCTCCCAATAAATCTGTCAGTTAAAAGGCTAAATATGTAAAATTTTGCCAGTAATTTTCTTTCATCTTTATTTTCTAAATTCCTTAATGCCTGTCATTGGAAGTGTAAAGAATAGCAAAATGTTCACTTTGTACACACAATTCCTAAAATGGTCAAAAATGGTTCAACTGACTCTCATTATAATCACATATTTTTAATACACTATAAACATATATATATATATATATAATATTTATATATTACATATATGATATATATTACTATATACAACAATGCCGACATGTTATAATGAAACATGATCTTCATTGTCTGCATATGGAAATATTCCATATTTTGTGTTTTTTCCCACTGGAAGAAGAACAGGGTTCTAATGGCAAAGTCCATATAAACATATGTAATAATAAAAAATATATAATAAACTTTATATCTATGGATAGGTCTGAAGTAATGAAGAAGATCTGATGCACTCAAAGAAAAAAAGATTTCTGTATTAAATTTTTTTTTAACAATTTTATGAGGCCCTTTTGTGACCCGATTAGGTAATGTTTGTAGACATTTTAATAGGTTCCTGAGGGTTAAATCATTACGTGTGTCAGTCTATATGTATTCTTTATTTCACTTCAGCCATACAGGATATATCCAACAAAAATACATGTTATATAATTAAGTAAACTTGATATATTATGTGGTTTTATTAAGCTTTATTTTTTTTAACATTCAACCATAATACAGGAAAAATATAACAATAATAATAATAACTTCATATGGGGACCGATAGATTTTCCAGGCGTACCCTAGAAGATGCTTCATCACGTTTACTCTATTTTTAGAGTACTTCCTTATGTTTCGTCCACGGGCAGGGCAGCCTAATGAGAACTAAACACGCAGTTAAGTTGACCAGGCCACCTGAGAGGCCACTTTGTCACATTTCATTGACCGCAGCAGCATCCAAAAGGGCATTTTTTTCCCAAGCATGGGCCAATATGAGGTTTTAGTGCGACACATCCAACAGTGACCTTTAGTGTTTGCTGTAGATTATTGTGCAAGACAAACTGTATGGACAACAACAAGCATCATACATTTAGTCTTAAAGTGAACTTGAATTCATGTGAGAGTTTACCCGTCTGCTAGCTGTGAGAAAACACTGCTTATTTGTACTGTTTATGCAACCTTTAAAGGAGGTCAAGTCACCCATTCAACAATTCACAAAGACAAGAGACACACAATCAGGTCTCACCGTCCCTCCGCTCTTTGATCGGCTGACAAACCTTTCCTTTCTGGACGAGCTTCAAAGCGGCAGATGGCGGCTCTTTTAAAACCATCCTGCGCCGCGCTGTCCGGCCTCGTAAAGTATGAAGTCATTTTTTGCTAATTGCCACCAAAACAAAAGTAAAACTAATGCACGACTGAGAGATCAAACCCGGTTGGAAGCCTGAGTTCAGAGCCCAGAAGGACCCGATTCAGCTGTTGTCACATGAGCGCAGAACTCTTACATAAACAGGTCAGAATTGGTGACCTCTTTCTCTCCAAAGCCAAGGCTGAGAGATAAAAGAGTTGCTATCAGCATTGGGAAATTTTTGGTGGATCATTGTGTCACAGCTAAATCAACAGGTACCACTGTGGGCTGTAGGTGAAGGTCGATATTTAATATGAATGAATCAAGCCCCAACTGGAGCCCCACCCTGCTGTGATTCAGGAGTTAAAAAAAGAACCCAGTGAGGTGATATTCAAGAGCGGTGGAAAATAATTATCATTCTTTGATTACAAATCCGGATTAGTGAGCCACTGGTAGGTCGTTCACTGAATTTGGTGGAAGGAGCGACAGAGAGACTTCAAGAGACGATCAAAGGACGCCTTGAGTGAACCTGACCCGTAAGACGATAGGGGTGGGGGTGAGACTTTGGCGACCATCACCGACCAATGAGTCTGAGCGAATATAACTCAAGCAATGCTTCACATTACATGCAGGGCAGGGATTACAGCACTTTAAGGTCAAAACCAACGGACAGCGAACCACTAGCACAGTAACCACTAGAACGGGGAATTCATAACACATTGTAATGCTGACCTCTGGTTCTATCACGACCCCCCCTAGACTCTGGGCTCGGGGCACCGAGCTCAAAGACTCAGGGCAGCAGGACTGTCACCAGAGCTGGTTTCAAAAATCAGTCACATAACCAGAAATCTCTATTAATGGTATACTAATATGCCCTTCATCATTTGTATTGATTGTGCTGTTTAAGTTGTACCAATAATGTAAACAGCACAATCCAATAATTTCCCCTATATGGTTTTATGTTGAGGGTGCACTGGTTTAACAAACTTTAATTCTTACACAGCATTTTGTATGATATAGAATGTGGTGTAATGGAAAAAAAATACTTAAATTCATCTCCTGTAAATACGGTGATATAATGGTTGAACAATATAATACAAGGCTGGAAATTTACTATTAAAACAAATACAAAAATATACAGTATTAAAGTTTCAAGAAAAAAAAACTATACAAAAATAACTATGTAATGTAGATATTTATATTGTTCTTTATCATAGAAACTACTTCAAAAATCCACTTTCTGCATAGAATTTGTGTTTCCTGTCTTATCCTTGACTCCTGTACGGGGGCCCCTAAGCTGCCGCTCTGATGGCTGTGAATGTTCAAAAGCTGACATTTAGGAGTACATAATTTACACAAGGTCCAACTGAATCCACATTAAATCTGAAGTGCTTCTAAAGTTTTGTAGAAATGTGTCGAGGAGGTTTTGGGTGATCCTACTGTAAATTAAGATTTTAAAATATGTGAAGCATAATTTTAAGATATTAAATGTATATTTCAAGAATTTACAGGGTGTTAAAACAATATCACTGACAACACTGGTACACATAGATTTCCATACATCTACCTTGAAATGTCAAAACTCTTTTGATCATACAGCAGACTGAATACCTTTTCATATTACTGCTATGAAAACTTGTTTTTGATCATCCCATGAAATACTCCAGAACAGCAACACATGATGTAAAATGAAAATTAGGATGTATTAATAACAATAATATACACACATGAGGAACAAAACAAAACTATGTGTTGGGATACCTCAGTTAATCATTTACATCTCCTCCTCTTTGGCAGGGCTACTGATATTTATTAATACTGTGTAACAGCATGTGAGACAAGACCAGTATATATGCTAATTATTATTATTATAGATTACTATTGTTATTTTTGTAATTCGTCTGTTTCATTTAACAGTATTGTTATACAGTATTAATCTTTAGACTCGACATATTTTCCTTGCATCTGCTGGAACAAGGTCAAATGGAAAGGGTCAGTTTCTCACTGACAGCATGGAGAAAACTTACATCTCAGAGAAATTATCACCGATGCTTCATGATGGGCCTGACGAAAGATTCTGAGAAGATTCCTGTGTTTCTCTCTATCTGTGTCGCAGGCTGGGCTGACGCCGGTGATAAGAGCTAGGAGGGCGGTTTGGCCTCAAAGACAAACTACTCAAGAAATTCATGAAAACTGAACATTTCCCCTCAGTATGTGTGGAGCTGATTGTGATAGAATGAAGTACTTTATGTAGCCGAGTACTGCATTTATTATACTGTTAGCATCCTGAGCTATCAGTGGGACTCCAGCGCATACATAAAGTTGCAGTTGTGATTTTCCAGTAAACTTTATGGTATATTAGTATTTGTATTTATTCGTTACCCTTTACTGCATATTTTCAGTATTTAACTTGCAGCAGTTTGACTTTTTATCGTCTTTGAATCTTCGGTATGTTTCCCATATTTACTGATAAGTAAAGACTAGTTTTACTAACCTGATATATTTATGATCCAGCCACTCAAACTTCTTCACAAATACCAGCATTCACCCACTCACACCCACAGGCTTCCACACATGTGTCTGGTTCAACACAGGAGTTCCAGCTCCTCGGGACTCGACTCAGTCCACCTTCACCTGAAAGACTCAGGCCGTACCCAGTTTTTAATGCGAGAAGACAGGAGTCAAAAAGGAAAGGAGTCAAAGAAGCCATTTCTGTCACACTGGAGGAAATGTCTTTCAGCAGAGGAGCAGGATTAAGACCTCCAATGCAGCGATGGCCTCCAACCCCAAAAACCACAAGAACCATTCACACCTGGGTCTGGTAGAACTGAAGAAGCCTCTTGGATGAGCGGTGAAACGTCTTAAACCAACCTTAGTGTGAATGGGTGAATGCAGCTATTTGAGTCAGACAGGAGAAGTTCTATGTAAGTAAAAGGTGGTTAAATGTTCCACAGAATATCATCTTAAAATAGAATTTTCTATTAAAAAAAGTTTATCCTTATCTGAGTCACCTTCCTCTTGTGTAATCTTGATATTTTTGATAAAAAATAAAGCTTTGAGTTATCTTGATTGTATGTATCGATTATGTGTTTTTGTAGTTTAAGTACTATATATTTTTATGATTATCATTATTGCGAACAATAATATTACTAATAATAAAATAATAATATATACTATACAGCTGATACTGGCTTTATTAATATTATTAAATTAATATTGATATCAAGACATATTTCAATAACATATATTACCAAATGGATCACATGACAGAGGTGTGGGTGGTTTACAGCCTCATCAGTGCAGGTTATTTCCTGAACATGGAGGATAAAGATGTCACAGCACCTTTTCCTCCTAAATTGCCCACCGGCAAGTGAGTAAGTGGACTCCTCCCACTCACTATTTAAACCCACAATGTCAGCGGCGCTCAGCTTCACACAGGAGAATCTGATCTTGACCAAGTCGTTTGGATCCATAGAAAATAAACTCCTACAACTATAGAAAGATTCTGAGCTGTAATTCAAGAAGGTAAGGCTCGTTTTTACCTTTGCTATGCGCAGATCTGATAAAATATCAAAGTTTACAGAAGTGTTTAGATTAATAAATTAATACATTTCGGGTGCATTTTTTTTTTTTACATTTACAGTAAAATATCTTAATCTGGTGTAATATTTAATGAAGTGTCATAAGCAGAGGATCTGATCAAGTGCAGATTGATTTTGAACATGTTCCAGTTCACTGAAGGACATGAATGAATGCAGTGGGTGTGAATTCAGGAAGTTTTTATTGATTTTTGTTTCTTGGGTTAATTGATCATTTATTATTTTTCATGTCTCCAAAACTTTCCTCAGAAATCACCACTGCCAAGTTTGGATATCTGAACCAAGCACCAACTTTTTGGGGCCACTGACTCCTTTTATTCCTATCATCATCATCATTTAAAAAAAATAAAATAGTTTTTCTACTATTTTTTTTATTACTTTGTCCCCCCCCACCCTTGGGATTTCAACTTGGCCCAGTCAGTGGTCACCCCTCCTTTGCAGAAAGGGTGTAAAGTGAAGCCAGCCCGGAGATGCGGTCCCTTCTCCCGCTTACGGTGTATTGCATCAGCCTGGTTTCCCTCCAGCAGCTCCTGGCTCTGCCGGCAGAGGAGCGTCCCGACAGGAACAGGTAGGACATGTCCCGTCCCCCCCCCTCCCCAGCCTCGGCCCCGGCGTTATGAGGGACCGCTCCTCCTCTCTGATTGGATAAAAATGACTTTTAAACCCAAAACACACGCGCGTCTGACGCGCGTCTTTACGCATCTGGATATTAATAATTAATGGTCATTTTAACCGAACACTAAATCTTGTTGCTATGATAAACTGTCAATATCCTGTAATGACACAGGTAGGCTGCTGGAGATCGTGTTGAATATTTTAGTTTTTTTTTTTATTTAGTTCAAAACGCTTTTATGTACTGTATTAGGATTTTTTCCCATTCTAATATGGAACACAAAGCTGACTTGATCAAACTTAAGGCAGTTTTAATGCTGCGTTCCCTGATCGTGGTAAACTCCGGTGAAAATGGTCTTATCAATGCCCAATTATCATCGATAAAGACGCAGCGTGGCAATGACGAGTGAAGACGTGTTGGTCGTGTTTCCGTCACAGATCCCCACGGAGAACCTCGTGATTATCACGTCAAATCGGGTGAAAGAGGATCAATGTTCACCTATAAGATCAGGTCATTTTCACTCGATGTAAAACGTTACAATTTTCTGACAAACCTGAACTCAGCACTGATCTGTCAGGTTGAGCTTTGAATTATGTGTCTTTTTCCATTGTTTAAATGTAAGACTGAACACAAAGATGGTATAAATAACCTTAAAGGGCATGTTTTTAAGTTTTTCTTCAAGACAGTGTCGGTTTTTGCTATTTTAAGCCAGTAATTGTTGTCAATGTTTGCAGTTTTCAAGTAGAATAATTGTCTTTCAATGAGCAGACATTCAAGAGAACACAAATGTGACATTCTTAAAACTTATTATTTGAGATCACTACTATTTGCTGACTTTAAATTCAGTCGGCCAACACAGCTTCTGAAAGGCTGCATCCTTTAGCCTGAGTTAATAAATCAGAATTACTGTGTATAAAAGTGAAAGGATATTTGTTGTGTCGGGCAGATAAAGAAGACTGCAAGGTCAAAGGCTTGACACAATAAAAGACTTGAGCCTATCTCTCCTTGAGAGAAGCCGTGCTGGAGAGCATAAAAAGGCAAGCACAGTTTTTATATGACTCATTAAAACATCAGAAACCAAATGAAAATTCCTTTAATTTCTATTCTACTTTATAATAGGGCATCATCTTGTTCAGCTGCTCCTCCTCTTCTACTAAAGTGCGTTAAAGTTAAACGTGCTTATGCTAGACTCTAACACAACAAATCTGACCCGTATTAATGGAACCAATCCAAATGTTTGTCAGGATGACGGTTCTCTTTTCTTCTCCCTGCTATTTGTCATACGAGTAACTGTTCATAGAGGTTTGGTTTGGTTTGATCCGTCATTCTGTGTGAAAGGCTGTTATTAGTGAGGCAGGAAAACCAGTTTGTCTCCATGCATACTGGCCAGAAATACCAACATGGACTATTGTTATGCAATAATTGGCAGCTGTAATTTTCCATTCCTTCAGTGAGAGAGCTTTAATTCCATAAAACATGAAGTGAAAGCAAACAACCAGTTTGATTACTAACAGTCCAACGCAGACAGGAGAGCCTGCCATTGTGTCAGAGAGGCCTGCAGCTGAACCGATGGAGGGCAGTGAGGTTTGTGGATGAGTCGGTGTGTGACCGCCCTCTTCTGGGGGGGGTTTGGATGCACAGCTTGTGGGACAGAAGCAGCAGGTTGAAGTTGTTTTGAAGTTCCCTCTGACAAATGGAGCTCAAATACATTCCAATGGGGCAATTCTTAGACCTCTAAAACACATTTTTAACATTTTACCTTTAGTTGAGACATAACAGAGATACTGAGGAGTTGATAAACACCTAAAAAAAAAAAAAGCTATTCACGTGGAAATCTTAGTGAGTCAACCAAAGAATTTAAACATATTCATCAGATGCATAGACCACACGTAGTTCTGGACCTACAGAGGAGCAGAGGAGGGCTGTTAAAGAAAACATCAGGAAAAAAGATCAGCGGTGATGGTGCGAGTGTGACCAAATGGTGAACACCTGCTGCTGAGTCCGAAGTAAGATGATGAGGACGCTCCTCCGTGTTTTGGCCTTTCCATCGCTGCACCGTAATCCCCCATGATTACTTTCTCCGTCTCAAAGCGTCAAGGTCGTTACGTGGCTCCAGGAAACCGATGCAACAATAGGTTGGATTTATAAGTGAAAATATATTAGTGTAATTAAGATGTGCTATATCTCTTCAATGCTAGTTCATATGCTTTTATTCTTTTCCATTGGACATCACGTTTTGCTGACTTTGTTTCTCCTTTTGGCTGTTGATTCATTTTTTTTTTTCATTCATTTCCTTTATTAATCAAAACCAGATGCTTTGGAAAGACATTAGGTTTGGAGACGGATCCTAATCCAAAATTCTTTTGGCAGCTTTGTGTGTCATGAAGTTCCCCTTTTGTGTTGTAGCTGCTCCCAGTTTATACGAACATGATGAGAAGTCGCTTCTTCAGCTTCAGTCCCCACATTTAACATTCCCTCATCTCGCATAAATGTCCAGTCTGACCTTTATTAGGACAATAAATCCTCATTCTTTTCTTAACTGCACAGAGCACACCCCGTTCTGTTACCATCAGATAACAACATCGTGATAATAAAAGACATGACCGCACTCTTCTCTCCTGTTTGAGTCTGTCAGGCTCAGATATCTGTCATTCCTTCACTGTTCCATGTTTGTGTCCATGTTGTCCCCACGTCTCCTGATAAGGAGATGACAAAATCCCAAAGAGATACTTAAACAATACCGGCTTTTTCCAAACAAGGACACATTGCATATTCATGGGATCACATGCACCGCACAACCCTCTGTAGTCATGCAAAGCTGGGTATGTGGTGCAAATGCAAAGTCATGCTTTACCCCAAATTAAATTGTTAACCCAGTTTTGTAAGCATGGATTTGACCAGTGGAGCCTTCATGTGTTCAGACCATGATATTTATCTGAATCCCACTCACGTGGAGTGACCTCATGCCTCGCTGATGTCTGCTGGGCCGCTCTGTCTGTTGTCTTGACTAAACATGTTTTTCTGTCATGCTTACACCTTGTCAAGGAACAACAAGAACACAAATCAGAAGAACACAACTCAGAAAGCCACTTAAATCCTTCCTGGATGAGTCAAACTAACGCTGCCTCTGCTGTAAATCATCGCAGTAGAAGCCTCTTCTCATGACTCCTGTAATTTGCTGCATGTTGAAAACAAGAATTTAATCCTGGACTGTTCAGACACAGACGGTATAAAAATGGTTTCATGGGGTCAATCTGACCAGAACCAGGCTGAAGCTGAGGAGGAGCTGAGACCACACAGGCTAAGAATTCCACTGTGGATTAATGGCTAAGATCTAAATCCCACTTTCACATCCTTAAAGAGCAGGTCCCCCCCCCCCCTTACTGCTGCAAGGGCCTGAATTCTCATGTACAGTAGTACCCCATATGTACGGCATAAGAGGACTAGTTCAGTTGGAGAAATTGCTTTAGTGTCACTTGCATAAAGAAAATCACAACTAAGTGGAAGGAACTTCTAAAAACTCGACAACTGCACCTTAAATCCTGTGATGTAGGCAGACAATGCATAGTAAATTTGATCTATTAGTTGACAGCCCTTAGTACTTGAGGGTAAAGTAGAACATATTCATCAGGGTTAGGATTAGGATTAAGGGCTCCAGAGGGCATGGCAGCTGGAGCCTGCTATCAACATGGGGGAGCAGTTTGATTCTACACACCAGAGACAGCTACCCAACAAGGCCACAGAAAAGGATTAGCTTGTCCTTTTAGCAAACTGTAGAATTCTTAGAAATCATCTTTAGTCCAAAAGAATTTTTCTTCAGTTTGAAGCTGAAGCCGTGCAGGACATCAAAGACCTCAACACCACGAACGATCAGACGAAAGTGACTTGAATGTCTTTGAACGTCTGCCAGTCGCGGAGATTTCTGTTACTCTTAGACTCTTGAAAGCCAGACTCAGCTGTCAGGTGAGATCGGATGCAGCGGAGTGAAAGAAATTTTAACCGATGGAGGAAAAAGCACAGCAGTGGAAACACTTCTTGAGGGCAGTCGAGTGAAGCAGTTATAGGTCATCATGCATAGTTTACATCTTTATTATCAGCCAGTAGAATGTACGTTTTCAGATGTGCTTACGAACCCGTGGGCGTGGGGCGAATTGGAGATTAAACTGCAGACCTGCAAAACCTAATCCTGCATGAAGGTCATTGGTGTGAAATTTAAGTTAATGGGTATATATGTCCGGCTGCAAGAACAAATGCAAATGTATTAACGGCACCCTAGAAAGAGCCATGGACAGTAAGTTCATTTAAACTCATTTTTGTCACTAAGATTGTGATTGTTAATGCTTGATGCACCATTACAACACATCAAAACTGAAAAGGTGGCTATAGCCAAGGATATCAATTACAGTATTTTCTGCACTATAAGGCGCACCTTCAATTTTAAAAATGGTTTTCACATATAAGGTGCATTGGATTATAAGGTGCACTGTTGGTTTTTGAGAAAATTAAAGGCTTTTAGGCGTGACTTGATGCTGAAAATACTGTTTTTTTTTCATTGATGAAGGATGGGTGTCCCTTTAATCACTGGGCCGTGACGGGTTACACAAATGGAAGGGGAAATGTAGTCCACGGCCACCACTGCTGCCTTGTGACCCATTTAAATAGCTCACCAGTTAAAATTCCGCTTTCAGTCTGCAGACTCGGTGGGTGTAACTTGGTGATGTGGCATTATGACACACCAAGTCCTGTCTTTGGAAATAGAGCTTTGCCGCCGTCTGTGGTCTGGGTACCACAGACTGTCACTGATTCGCAGCAGTGAGCCAGAAACAGAGCCGACTTCACACTTTAGCACCGAACCCACCGCAGCATGGGCCGTATGAGACGTCTCAATCCCACCACAATGTGTGAGTGTGCATGGTGAAATAACATGAGTTAGTATTTCAATCATCAAAGACAATATTTATAGTAGAACAAATGTGGCTCCTGTCTTACAGAACTTGTCCCAAAGCTCATGAAATATTGTCCCTTTGACTGTATAAAGCAAAGGTCACATATATTTAACCTGACGTGTTGGGATCTCATTATATTTTTATGTATAACAAAGTCTTCTCATTACTTTCTGTATGACTTGGATGTGATGAATGACTGACTGCGTGGAGATGCTTCTATAAGGTGCTGTAGGGATGTGTGGAGAAGAGTGACTGTCTTTTTCAAATAATGAACAGATGGCCGGTTGGTCGGCGCCGTGTTTGTTGACCAGCCTGTACAAACTGGTTCACCGCTCTGCACAGTTTGTTCATCTTAACAGGTCATTTAATCTCATGTGTAATCTGATGGACTTTTTTGTGATATTTGAACAATACTGTACATAAAGGTCTTGTCTTCATAGAAACAACATCCGGAGTTGCTCCAAACAATTCACAGAAATCACTGTCAACAGTTCTAATACTCGCTATGAAAACTGTAATCTCAGAAAGAAAAGGAAAGATATCTGGTACTGGCACTGGATGATGTTAGAATCAGTTTCTTGTGATAGTAAGGAAAACTTCCTGTGTACAAATACTTGTGGTGGAGGTGGCTGATGATTCTGCTGACACTGATGCACATGACAGCAGTGTGAAAGACCTAGTGATACAAACACTAGTTCTTTTGCTTTAAATTGGCAATATTTGAAGCGACAGCTGCAAAATATTAATCAAGCTGTGTCACTGGATTGACTTGACCCACGATAGCAGGATATTAAGACAGTCTGGTATGAGAAATAACATATGGTCGTCTTTTTGTGCAAGTTCCAATGTTATTCCTCATTTCTTTGAAGCTCGGGTTGGATATTTTGGAAGCGTTCATGTAATTCTAGACGTTTGTAATGTCCAAATAGCTTTACTTAAATCAAAGTATCTGAAAACAAAAAAGACAACGTAGAGTCTGGTTTTTGCAGATTAATTCACCTCAGATGTTAACTAATCAAAAACTAATACAGCAGAGATTGTAATGTTTTATGGTTTTAGAGTTCTCCTCTTCATGGCTGGCTAGGATAAATCTCCCGTGGCTACCACTGAAACCCAGGTGGGCATTAAAATGTAGAGAAGTGCAGGTTTTGATTGTGTAATGTAATGAACACGGCTCACTGGAAGCACATGTTGTTTTAAGCAACGTATCCATTACTGCTATGTGGTGCATTACCAGATGAGCATGGTGTCCACACGAATGAATGACTGTTCAAAGAGCCAGGCGGTCAGATAGCAAACAAAATGACGTGGTTTCCCACAACTGCTGTGTACAGCTAATCGGATTTCTGCAGAATGACCTGTACATTAGTTGCTGCACAGTGTTTGCATTGCTGGCTAGTTCATGCATGAATCAAGTTGACCAATCAGAAACTTAATAAACTCTGTGGCAGATATCAATCACCATATTTTGCTGTTAGCACGCTAAAATTCTTTGCAAAGATGATGGATGTGGGAAAACGTCATTTGCTTGCTAAAATCGGAATAACATAGTTATGGTGAACCTGATAGCACGCTAAGTCTAGCGTTTAGCTCATAGCAATGCCCAAGTTCACAGCTGTCATTATGCACACAGAGCGCATGGAGCGGTTCAACAACATGATGCTAGACATGTGATATTAGCACAGCTACATGATACCATATCACAGATTCCCAGTTGGAAACCAATCTTCCCATCGCACCTCAGCACCGGTGAATCATTATAAGTCTAAGCGCTAGAAAGTACAGTCCTTCTCTGCTCTTCCTGTAAAATAATCTACATCCAATCCTGAACCTGAACACCTTTTGAAACACCTTTTGGATGTGGTTTGAAACTTGATGAATGAATAATAAAAATAATAATAAATAATAATTCCAGGACCTTTTTTTAAACTCTGGTCTTTTTTCTCTCTTCAGGTTGGACTTTTTCAACAGGCGTCCCAACCAGAAGGAAGATGAAACGTCTTCATCGGCAATCAAGACTGACATTGTCCGGTTCTTAGCGTCCAGCCAGTCTCCAAAGTGGCTTCCTGGTTTCCTGAGACCCCGACCGGCTTCAAGAGTGAGAAGACACTTACCGAGTCTGACTTGGGCACGCCCCACCGCTGCGTCGGAGATGACGAGGAGGGCACTGAGAGCTCGTCGCCATGCTCACGTGGGGTCGCGTGGCCACCACTACCCCCAGCATGCCCAGCTGATGAGAGTGGGCTGCGTACTGGGAACATGCCAAGTGCAGAACCTCAGTCATCGACTCTATCAGCTCATCGGTCAAAGTGGCCGAGAAGATTCGTCCCCCATCAATCCCAGAAGTCCCCATAGTTACGGATGAGATATATGACATCTTCAAACACCCAAAGCCAGTCTGTCTATATATCCATTTATTTATCTCTTGATGTGTTCGTGGTAGCCTTTGCTTTAGAGTTGTAGTCCACCTGCTTGTCTGCTTACAGTGACATTTATTCTTCTCGGTTGATAACTGACTGCGATGTGTCTCTAAGATGGATTTGATGGATTTGTAGACCCAGATTCATCTTTGACCCTCAACTTGTGTTCCAACATCATCCTGGGAACCTTTTGCCTTTTGGAGGGCATTCAGGTCTCATCAAAAGTCTTATGGTTCAAACGAAGCCAAGCTCACTCTCATGTCTTAAACCTGTTAATATAAGAACGAATCCTCGTCCTCAACATCATTCGAGGGCCTGGTCCTGTCTGCCGACCTACCCACTGGTCATCCTGCGGCTCATTGATCAACCCCTTAAGCCCCTGATGTGGATCATAACCTTCACTCAGACCAGGACTGTCGACAAGCCCAACATGTTCCCAAAGACCTTGTAAATGACCCAGTGAACCCTTTTTTTTGTGGAATTGTTTTTTTAATCGACATTGGAACACCAAGGTAATTTCACAACTACCTACACATTTTTTTTTTACGATTGCTTACATTCCTGATGTGTGTGTTCCAGGAGCACAGTTTACATTTCAAACCAGCCATGGCACTGAGTCAGGACTTAAAATTGCGTCTTGAAAATGAGAAAGAAGACTGTTAACATCCAGTGACATGTCTTATTTCACCAGTTGGCCAACACAGTAGGTGGACACATGAACCTGGAATCAGTGGATCAGGATTTCTTCACATCACCGCTGGTGTTTTCTCTGCAGGTGGCCAAAGGCTGAAATATTTATCCTGTCACATGATTCATGAGTTCCCCACAAGTCAGGACTTAGGTTTGACAGCAGTTTAATAAACTTGACGTAATTGCTTCAGTCATGTCTATTGCCACAGCAGCAGAAGGTGGGGGGGGGGGATCCAGACTCCACCCACAGTCTGTACAAAAATGATTCTTTTTCTTTTTCCCTTTTATCTTTTTATTTTTATTTACCATTAACAATTAACATTAATCTCCTTTGTTTGAACAATATAATGCCAGCGGGCCAATTCCTTACTGCAGCGTTGATGCAGGGAGATGTAGAAAAACTATTTTCATTGGAGTATTGAGGTGTTCACACACTCACACACCCGTCTTAATATTGTGACTCAAAACAGACGTTTTTGTCACATCATTTAGAAACATTGAGATTTTTTTTTATGTATAGTACAGTACATCTAACTGGAGGTCAGTCAGCAAATTATATTTTAAATACATTTATTATTATTATTGTTATTATTAATAATAATAATAATAATAATAATCATCATCATCATCATTTTGTAGAGGATTAACTGTAGAAATGCCAACTGTTTCTTAGCTTTTCTGTAGGCGACACTTGGAACTCTCTTGTTGAGGTGAAAGCTGTACTGCTGCATTGTGGGATTCTAATGAGACCGTAGTGACCAAAATGTTAGGTGCTGGAATGCCCATTGCATTTCACAAAATTGTTGAGCAGAAAATCAGCTCAAATCTGACCTTTAGGCCTTAAAATTTAAACTAAAATATGCAACTGTATCGATAAAACCCATGAACACAGTTCTGATCCATTATATCTACATGATTCTGAATTTCTATTTCCATATCGTATCCAGATATTAACGTGCAGGGAGGTTGTTTGAGTGTTATATTTATCCATTTTATGACTGTACGGTAGATCTTAAATGTATTAACTTACGTTATTTTGGGTATAATTTCACAAACATTCAAATTTGGTCGTCACAAAACAAAACAAAACGGCAGTTGATACTCACCAAATACCTGGCAATACTTGACAAATCACACAACTATAAAATCGTATTGTTTTATACCTTCTTTGTTGCTTTTTTGTGAATCTTTGTTTCTTTTGTTTTTTTTGTTTTTTGGTTCAATCCGTCAGCCCCATCCTGGCTCTCTTCTCTGTCCTGTCTTGAATCATGGGACGTCTGGGGAGTCAAGCTGATAATCGGTGGTTTCTTAACTCTAATCTGTTCAAAGGCTTGCTGAGGTGAAACACAAAATTCTCCCTGATGTATCTGAGCTCATCGATGTCTCATGACAGATCATTAAAAGGCTTTCCAAATGCTCTGGAACGTTGGTGGATCTCTCTGCTTTTCAACATCTACTTTTCCACAAGCACGACGTTGTGCGCGTGGCCCACTTTCTATACGTGGGCCTATCAGGACACTTATCTCCTGTGTTTGATCTGTGTTTCGGGCCGTTGTAGTGCCAACCGGTTTTTACGTAGTGTAGTTTTTTTTTGACGTCGGATGTTGCATCACGTAGAGTTGTGTGAGCAAACTGTGCACGACCGCTAATACCTCCCCGCAGAAACATCCAGAACCTTCACGGATCTCTATTGCAATGAGGAATGAGTGCAGAGTTGGAATGTTTCTGTTAGTTTTAGGTCCATTAGTTGCAGGTAGAGCTCAGTAGATTTGTCACATGATCTCCCTTAGGTCACAAGAACGCACTTTAACGCAGACACGCGTGTCAACAGTGTCTTGAATTTCACTCAAGATTATGAATTTGTGAAAATATGGATAATATTTCTGTTGTAAATGTTGCATTTGAGATTATTTGTGATTGTATTTGACGATGTGTACGTACACGCGCACACACACAAACTATTTAAACAAAGTTATGTATTTAAGTTATCTTTATGTTTTAATATTTGAATGTCACCAAAGACTATTTATCTTATTGTTTCCACTGTTCCATTAAATATATGATAGCAATAAAATGTTCTGACTGTAGTCTGAATGTTACTGATAATGTCCCTCACTCTGTAAAATAAAGAGCTGTACTGTAGTGTAATGGAGTATGGAGTATGATTTTAAAAGTGTGTGTGTGTGTGTGTAAGCATCCCAATATGACATGCATAACAGAAACATTACGATTTAAAGAAAAATGCTCCAAAATGTCCCAAATATATATAAATATTCATCAAACACTATGAAACATTTTGGTATAAAGTTTACAACAGCAGGATAATTCAACCATAATTAAATGTTAGGTTACAAACATCACACACACATTTTGTTAGATGCTTGCAGTAACCAGAGACACATTTTATAATGATATTTTTGTCCACAGTCATCATATCGACCCTTGCCGTTTTTAAATTGTTCAAACTCTTGAATATCATTCCTCATAAGGACATATTTATAAATCGATGCAGCTAAAATTCTGTTAAGGTTTACATTTTCGTAAAGACTCCAAACATCAGTGGTAGGTAGAGAGGAGGAGGAATGAGTGATGCTGAAAGAACCCCCTACGTCCAGTAAAGCATGGCGGTGGTGGATTGGGGGTGGTGGTGGTGGGGTCACTGATGCTCTGCAGCTGCTTTGGTTCTTTCGACACTGGAAACCTGCAGCATGCAGAGGGTTGGATGGATTTGATCAAGGATGAGGAAATCTTATAAGAAAAGGTGTCCATCCATGAGGATGCTGAAGCTGTCTGAACGTTTCTGAAAGATCACGAGTCCAAACGGACCTCAAAGTCTACCACGTCTTGGTTCCAGAAGATGTTCTGGATCATTCTAGATGCTTTTGCAGTAACCTGACATCACTTCATACAAAATGATGGGATATGAAGAAGGTGGATGCAGTAGGTAAACCATGAATATTCCAGACCTGGACACCTTTTTTTGCAGAGGAATGGGCTAAGATTCACCACGAATACAAGAGAAGCTGTCATTAAGGGCGGAATCATTTAAAGACTGCAGTCTGTAAAAGAAAAGACATATTTGGGTGGAACATAATGTCTGTGAGTGATTCAAACTGGATCTTCTGTGAGCTGCTAACCACAAACAAGTGGTAAATGGTAGAATTTGCTAATAAACGCCTAATGAGGAAAAAATGTTGCTACCTTTTCTGCGTTTGAACCCTAACTGTAGATTCCAGAATCATATTAAAGGCATTTCAGCTTACCCCTAAATCATTACAATATTTACAGAAACCTAAATATATAGTATAACTCAGAACCGTGTAAATAGTTACAGACTTCCCAATCTACTCCACCCTCATCGCTGTTTCTGCGCCCTTGATCAAATGACTGTGACCGAATGAGTCAATCATTACCAGTCACTGCGTGACAAAACACATGTGAGGGGGTCAGAGGTCAACGGTGAAGGAGACGCAGACAAACACGTCATCGAGACACAATCTGACGACAGTCACGCTGACGGTAGAGGTTACACGAATGGACAGAGTTAATGAGTGACAGGGGGGTGGGTGGGGGTGGGGGGTCGGTTAACATCAGGAACAGCTCACCTGAAAACAACAACGCCCACACGCGATCATGCTGATGGAAACTGGGTGGAACTAAAAAGTAATTTCTGGGTGAGCTGTTTGTATCCTGGTGAAGTAAAAACCTGTAATTTACCATATTTTTAAAGTTTGACACATGGAAACCAAACTCAAGCTACTTCTTTAGCATCAATTGTGACCATTTTTATTATTATTATGGTCTTGTGAGTCCCCATAGAAATGCAATTCTAAATGACTGACTCTACCCCAAACTGAGAGGATCAGTTTTGTCTTAAGGCCCCTCATAAAGGATCCGTTTTAAAAAATTATCTGCAAAAATAAAGAACGATCACTCTTTTCTCTTGTTTATATCTTATCCAGTGCTTCCCGGATATCACTTTTCTCTTATATTTTATCGCTATGTAAATATGAAATAGCCCAAATTCCAGCAGCGTGAACTACGTAATATCAGTTTGTCAGCTGCTGATGGATGTCAGCCAGTAGAAACTGTGTCACATACCAGAGGGAGAACTGGCCTTAAATCTGCAGGCTGACGGCTTAATGTGCATCTGTAGACCAGATAAATAACTAACATTCTCCATGTGGAAAAACGTAAACCGGAGGGACGATCAAAAGCACATCGCGTCCACACTGAAAACCTGAAGAGCTGGTCAGGTCGTAATTCATTTTAACAGCATCTAACCTTGTTTAAATTCACAGGAGAGTAGATCTGGATCACGTACCTTAGGAAAAAAAAAATACAGACACTCTCAACACAAACAGTAAAATGTTCCACAACATGCAATTAAATGCCAACCTACAGATACTTCATATGTTGGTGATTTATCTGGAACAACCTCGAGCTGGTATGGATTTGTGCTGTTTCCGTTCCTGTGGATGTAACTGAAGCTTAAATAGTGATGGAATATGGAAGAAGCCTTTTTTCAGACAAGTTCGAAACGTATTTGATCGTAGTCGTCTGGAGTCAGACATTTAGATGTTGTGTCTGCTGAAAACAGCTGCTTGAAATGGGACTTAATAAGAATTAGAGCTGATTGTCATAAAAGCAAATTAATAGGATAAGTAGGACGATTAAAGCCACCCAAAATGCAATAAGTGGGGTAATAGATCTCAACATGGTGCCCGTCGGTTTTCTTCTTTATTGATCAGATGGAAGACAAATTCATTCTGCTTCCTAAAAAGGATAACCAGTTAATGATTGGAAGGATATGGTCATGTGACCATGTTAGACAGGAAGCAGATACTGGCCCCACCTCATGTACCTGTCCACAGACTGGTCTGGATCTACATGGAACCCTACCACTGTCATAACATTTACATTCCAGCAAGCGAGGCTCGGGGTCAGGCTTTATGTAACTATCTGAGTCCAACACTGTATCTCTGGTAAATAATTGTGCACTGAAACATCCATGAAGTTTAAACGCACATGTGTGTACTTTTGACAGCGTTGGAATGCAGCAACTATTCAGACTGTTACTCACGAGAAGTGAAAGAGCAGATTCCATTGTGAGCCGCACCAATCACGCAACAATCCCAACCGACGTCATCGGCAGCAAAAAAAATGTAAAGTGTAAATATCTTTTTTGAACCGATCAGGCTGGAAGGTTCTGTTCCCTCCAGTCTGCACTCAGCTGGGCCAAACACATTTCCCATCATTCAACATGTTTTCTAGTTTCCTCCCACCTTCAAAAACATGACCTTGAGGTGGATTGCCTGGTTCCAATTTGTCCGGAGGTGTGCGTGAGTTGTTGTTCGTCTTTTGTGTGGTTCCACGATGCACAGATAACGTGTCCGGAGCAGCCCCCTGCCTCGTGCCTGCAAGTCTATTAGGACAGGCTCCAGCAACCCCCTTGACCCACAAAAGTGGAGGAAGCGGTACCGTCACATGGAGTTATATTCACAGATTTTGCACGAGTTGGTTTAGACATATTCAAATGGCAAAGTGACTGAATTGATAAATTACTTGTGTGCTTTCACAAACACTCATAATGTAATTTTGAAGACGTGTCTGACAACACCTTTGTTTGTTGAGTACATTAGACATTCTTCAATCATGACAATTATTGATTATTAACTATTTTTGATTATCACTATTTATTAGTGCTGTCTGGCGATTAAAAAAATTAATCTAATTAATTACAGGATTTGTAATTCATTAATCTAATTAATCGCATTTTAATCTCTTACCTGCTAAAGGCCCTCAAATAAAGAATTTTAATTCTAGGAAATGACAAAATTGTAGTGCTTGACTAATCAATAGAACACACCAAGGAGAGAAGCTTTTTCATGCTCCCATGGATGTCATGGTGGGACTACCGATGGCTGGGCGATCAGTCTTCAAGACGATTGCTCTACCGCTGAGCCCCTGCCACCCAGTAATGCCACCTTTGTTCTTTTGATAAATAAACCTTCTGCCCAAAGGTCCGAGTGGGCCTGCCTGGTTCTCCTGTGTCGCGTCCATCTCTGTCGTCAGTCACCCTGCTTTTCACTCGTGGCGCAGGTACGAGCGACGTCACTGCAGCCTACGGGTCCCTCAATGGGACAAATTTATAATGCTTGCGCATTGACTTGCCACTCAAGATTAATTGCGTTAATTTTTTTAACGCGTTAATATGCAGCGTAATTAATTAATCTAATAAACGCGTCAAAGTGAAGGCCGTACTATTTATGTTTATAGATTCTTGCATGGCATTGTATTTTATCTGAGTCATCTTTTATTCGTTCATTCATCTTTGGTACCTGCTTCTGTCATTTGCGGGGTTGCTGGAGCCTATTTGAGTGGACTGGGAGCAGTTTTTGGGGTTCCTTGCTCAAGGGCACCCGTACAGTTCAGGAGGTGAACTGACACCTCTCCAGTTCACACTCCATACTGATGACCTGTGTGACCTGTGAACATTTTGAAACAAACTCAATATTATCATTGTCTGCTTGACATTTTTGATCACAAAGTAGTTTAAAATACCTTTTTGAAAACAGCTAAAGTTTGTCTTCATCCAGTGAGAGTAGTTTTTGTCAGGCAGCTTCTCCAAAGCTAATCATTCATAAAGTGATCAGTTTTATGAAAAATATCAATCTGAAAACTAGCTAAATCTTGAAAAATGTAGTGGATTAAAAATTAGAATATTTTACTCTTAAAGTTCATGGAGTAAAAAATGAAAGTAATCCATAACACTGTTAAGTTCTATGTACTGTTACGTAGCAGGTAGTACACTGAAAATGTTTAAAGGCAAGAGTGGGCCTTCATGTTTTTACAAAGTTTACGGTTGTTTCTATGAAAATGTAAAGAGAATCGTTGACTGAAGTGGTTTGAATGTTTTTTGTAGAATTTCCTCTTCTGTGCTTGTTACCCACAACTACCCACAAGGACGCCCAACACACATCTCCCTCCTCATTTGAAAGTGGTTTTTACACAAAATCCAGTGTGACCTCCAACTGCACCTGTCAACCTGCACCTGT
Source organism: Antennarius striatus (assembly GCF_040054535.1). Lineage (NCBI taxonomy): Eukaryota > Metazoa > Chordata > Actinopteri > Lophiiformes > Antennariidae > Antennarius > Antennarius striatus. The sequence continues at coordinate 13,707,316 of NC_090797.1, read as the reverse complement.
CAAACCCACACCTCCAGTTACGACACTGTGAGCCTTTAGGATAGATTCAGCAGTGCAAGTGGTCCAACATGTGAGATTAGCTATCAGCAGGACAACCTGAATACGACCTTGATAGTACAGCTAACCCTGAGCTGTTTTGACTCTGATCGGATTATCCAAAGGGAAGTGACTGTAGCTGGCTCATCGCTCAGCTGGAAACAGTGTCTGTACAGAAATATCAAGGACTTTAGTGTTGCAGCCATATGGTACAGTATGCATGGGTATCCATCAGCTGACTACAGTTTGGGTTGTAACCCAAGGAAAAGATAAGATATACTTCCCAAACCAACATTCAGGTATAAGGAAGACTGGATAAGATTGGTCTCAAGGCTTTTGGTGTCTCAGCTCCAGCTGAGCTGCTAGTGTGTAACTCATGATCTAAACAGCCAGTATATTATTAGAATAAAGCTCTGACTACCCAATAAGTTCAGGATTGATCCGCTTGTCCTTGTGCTTACCATCTTCAAAAAATTGTCGTCATGACTATCAAAACCTCTTTTATTTGCTTCATACTCATAACAAATCCTGCCGTTTTTTTAGAAAATAAAAGAGCTGGTTTACAAATCCAAGGTGAAGAAAATGTGGCGTGGTCTTGTTCCTGCTATTGGTGGTGAGGAAATGTGACATCACATCTGAGTTGCAGAAAAATCTCTGGCGATTTGTTCTAAAAAATGTCTGCTATCTGCTTTCATTGTAGGAGTGAAGCAAATATTTAAATGTGACGTCACTCTATCTCCACTGAATCCATTTATCTAGCAAATAAACATGATAAATAGTCCAGAAATCCAAAGATTGTTATCCAATCCAATAGATGTTATATTTCCTGTCATGGAATCAGTTGGCAGAAAACATTTATAGACCTGATTTATGTCAATTACGTAAAGCTGTTCTCTCAATTAAATATTGCTCCAGCTGAAGACATTTCTTGAACATTTGACATTTCATTAAATACTTTCCATAAAACTGGAAACCCCTTTCCTGGCAAAGGTCTTGTAATAAATAGTTGCTGGACAACGCATCTATAATAGGAAGTGGCCCGGTGGTGCATTTCAGGCAGGGTTCAGGGCAGCCGATTCGATAAAGTCAACCAAAGCAGGACTAGATAACTGCATGTGACACTGGGATGAAGCAAGGATTCCTTGATACTGTAAATTTATGTGGCATTTATTTATTTTCTGGTCATCATGTTTTGCAAACATTACGAAAATGTGACAGATTAATTAACGACTTACAGGCAAATTTCTCCACTAGCAGAAAAGGTTGTCATCTTGGTTGTTCTGATATCACGTTTGATATTCAGTTAATGGAGTATTCTTGTAAATACTGCAATCTACAGCGAGCACATTCAGAATTACTAATAGAAACCTAGAAATGTGTGAGAACTGATGCCTTACCTGTTCATAAATGTTAAAATAGTTGCATATCTCATTTCAAACAAATGAATATTCTATAAAATGTCATCTCGCGGGATTAGTTTACACTGTATGCTACAACACTACCCAGCATGATGTAGGCCCTTATGATGTTACCATAGCAACACATCAGCACACACAACATATTTCCCCTCTTCACGCTCTAAGACAAGCTGGGATAGGCTCCGGCTCCCAGCAACCTGCGCAAGCGTATGAAGCGGGTTGAAAAAATAAATGAATGAATGAAATTAAAATTTCAGAATTTGTAGTCCGGTAATTCTGTAAATTGTTTGTAAAATAATTATCTAAAGGGGCGACATGTTAGTAAAATGTCAGCTTGATATTTCACAACGTGTGGCGTATAAGAAGAACCCATAACAAAACATGCTACAGTTTAGAGATCCCTCCTGGGTTCTTCCAGTATCATTAGAGGTTAATGTCATATCACATAGATTCACTCCGCCAATCAATAACTTAATTGAGTCCTGATTCTTCAGCTCATTCAAATCTTTATTGATGTGCTTCCTCAATAAAGATTCGACACGCCAACCTTTTGCATGAATGTTCTGTTTAATTTCCATTTAACTTGTCCAATAGTTTACATCAAAACATCTCAATGTTTGGCGTTTCATGGTCGCAATCAATTCGCAATCAACAGTCAAAAAACTATTAATGCTTCCGGGTGGAAAGACCTCGCATGGCCCAACAATTGGTTTCTATTTATACCTCATGACCAATTATCCACAGGAGACCCAAAGCATCATTTGGCTCCTACATGTTTGTTTATTGTTGTGTTTACTTATAAATAAAGTCTATGTGCAGCTCCTTCTGAACACAAGCAGCGAAAAAAAATTAGAGTAGAGATATGTCATCTTTTTTTTTTATTGTAAGGCAAGGAGAGCGGAAAACACAAATTAATGGTTGCACCTGACTCGCTGACTATAGCTTGGATCTTGCTGTCACTTATTCTATGGCCAAGGAGTCCCACGAAGAATCACTGGGATCTCTAGCGCCCCCTACCATGAGGCAGAAGAACTGCATGTCTCACTTTGTTTTAGGATCACTCAACTCAAGAAAGACGTTACACACATGCAGCTGTAGACAAAAAAACTACCTGTACATTATATACATTAGCTAAATTATGGAAATTTAGTTCATAGAGCAAACGTGTGTGAACATTTTAATAGCGAAATATAGAGAGATAGCATTACGGTCTCACTGTTTAGCTACCAGCACAGCTAGCCGAGCCATTGTGCAACCCATGGTGAGGCTGGGCTGGCTGCTGCCGCAGTGTTGAATGTGATAATTCGGTGATTTTGAGTAAAAATAATCTAAAATTGGTTATGTTAAATAGAAATAAATGGATAAATATAACTATTTAATGTATTTCTTCCATTTTCCTTTTTTTTTCTTCTTGATAGCAGGTGAGGCCAGGCCTCATTTGCCTCCCCTGACTGCACGTCACTGCAACAGATACAAATAGACTGAATTACAAGAGCTGCTCAGCAGGTTTTTTTAAACTTCTCAAATTAAACCAAGCTATTTTATTCCATTCACCTTGCTAAATTAAGGTGTCTTGGAAGCCTGTCATCGAACTCTTAAAAATAATGTTTTAACAGCAGTATTCAAATCAGTACTCCTCAATTTAATTTAACCTTTTTGCCGTCAGTGTGGTTAAATTCTGAGAATTAAGAATGTGTTACTATACTTAAGGAGAGCAGCCAGCTCATGGATTTGGAAAGAAACAAAAGTTACAATGCTTGGTAAACTACGGTGCAATTATACTGATCCACTCAAAGTCATGCACTTTCCCAGAGAATGTCGATCCAAACATACAAGTTCAAACTACTGATAGGTGGTGGCTTCATTCAGACTCACTGTACTCACAGACATGGATTCCTGGAGTCATTTTTCATTTCATTTGAATGGTTTCAATGCTACCACCCCAGGAGATGTAGTGATATACCAGTGACCTCCTGTGATCATCGTGTCAAAGTTGTGTATGTAGATGCAAAGAAAGATCCACACATCCCCAATGAGGTACCCCTGGAGTCGGCTCAAATCTAGACCTAACCGTCGCTTCTGTCAGACTTAATCTGTCTGTCCTGAGAGGGAGGTAACCGCCTGCCCCACGTCTCTGCAGCTGTAATAGCATGGTGCAAACATAGACGTCTGCAAGAATCACAGGTTTCAGGGTCACACAGTTCACAACATTCGAAAGTCAGGAATTCCAGACTGTCAGAATAGCTTTTTTATGTAACATAATAGAGAAGTCATAAGAGAATATACATAGCAAGAGAAAGACAAAGGGATGTGTGGAACATCATGTTTTAGAATGCAACTTCCAACCTTTAAAAACTGTATGTATTTAAATGCTGTAAATGTGGTAATCTGTAGGTGTGTTTCAGGTTGTGTTCAACTACAGTAAATCTGTGGTCCTCGGTTGGTTGTTCGACCCTGAAAGCGAGTGGATGTGGAGGCTCAGGAATTCATTATTAATAAGGAAAAGATTAATTGCACCACCTGAAGAAGTGCTACAGCTCCAGAAGTGTGTCTCGACCAAACACGTAAAAGGAGCAGCAGCTTCCAATCATGAATGATTTAAAACTCAGGACAACAGGATCTAGTGGAGCCACTGTGGACGGTCACCAACCAACTCATCACCATGAGTTTGAACATGTTTCTGAAACACTTTGCAATGCACTGGGCCATAAAACACAGCACGTCATGATTTACATGACAGGCTTCAAACCTTTTCCATCAATAATAGTCCGTTATGTGAGCTCATGCAAAGTGAGCTGAATTTTATAAATCATTTAATAAAAATGGAAATCACTTACTAACCCTAACCCTAACCCTAACCCTAATCCTCTGCAGAAAAAGGGTTAGCTTCATTATTGAATGAAAACACTTCTCTCAACGCTGGTTTTTTCCTGATGACTCCAGACTTTCCGAGTCATTATTTTACACGCCAAAAGAAAATAAGGGATGAATGCAGATTTCCAGCTCTGTGCCCTGGTAGCAGACTACAAACCACTCTCATCAATGCAGCTTTAGAGACAATAATTATTGTCATGTCAGTGTTGGCTATCTAGGTTTATGTTTCTATTCAGGAAATCTAGTGATACTCAGTTTATACCTCCTTGTTTCCCATGCTGCATTGCTACATGTTCTCTATTTAAAGAATGCATCAAACAGCAAACTGAAATGGTAAAAGGCCCAATGGCCAATCAGCTCTAAGGAGAGGGAAGAAAAGGATCAGGTAAATAATAGAAGAAGAATGACATAGATGCAACTTCATTTGGTAAGCGAAGTGGATTATAAGGAAATATTTGCCCTAACTTGTTGATGTAAACTGTAACTCATCAAACGTAAATGTGGGGTTTTCCCCCCAAGGACAATGATTTTTTTAGCCATCATGGCTTCATCTAATAAAACTACAGCTGAGAATGAGTGTTTTTAAAGAAATCACTGGAGATCCCAGGTCTGCACAAGTCACAAATGTTTTAGAGGATTGTAGGTCTCTATGATGGAGAAAGAAGATCATGGAAATTAATAAGGAAGGTGTGGAATATCACAAACACACTGCGCCTCTCCTCCTCCTGCCTGGTCTAGCAGCATACGTGCCGTCTGACATGTCGTCTCCTAACAGGACCAGCCTCACCGAGATGTGGATGACTGGATCCTCTGTTATGGCGCTATGGTGACGCCTAAAATAGAAATACTGCACCAACAGTCCAAAGAAATGAATAAATGTGTAGACAGGGAAAATGTTTAAAGAAATAAATCAAAAGTGATTTTTCAGCTTCCTCGGTTTATATTTCCTTTTTTTTTTTTTAACATGTAGCATTAATAGCCTGACAATGCAGAAACAGGCGCTAACCTCGCCACTATTCCACATTCATTCAAACATAATAGGTGATGACCTCGGATTACCTCCATTGCAATAAGTAATTATATAGAAACTGTTCATTTTGTATCAGAATAACTTAACCCAAGTTATACAACAGAGAAAGTTCAGACAGTTCACTTAGAGGGAAAGAAGTTTTGGTCTATCAGAAACAGTAAGGATTAAATGTTCTACTGGGCTGACAGCAGCCAGGAATCTCGTTCCAGAAGTAGATAACTCACGAAACCCAACAGACCTCCACGTCGAGACTGAAAACATCAGTGAGAAGCACAAAGAAAGAAGTTAACAACCAGAAATCGGGGTTAAAATATGTCCAGCAAGAAGGCAGGGAAGTTCAGGTGGACCTTCAGGATTGATCAGTGGTGAGGAGCAGGAGTAGCTGAAGAACTGCTCGACTGCAGGTGAACAGGAGAGGAGGACGTATATTAGATGTATATTAGAGAGAAACACAGGCTGGAAAACAAGGAAAAGGGGAGAACAGAGGGAAGCATGAGGGAGAAGGAACGGGAAAGGAGAGGCCGTGTTACTGTGTCAGGATCGCAAATCAAAAACCCAAAATGGTACTTTAAGTAAAATAAATTAAAAAGTAACTAAAATCTTAACAAGATAAACAAATAAGCTTCAAGCGTTGGGTGAGTCTTGGTGACCTCACACAGGCGAGGTCGTGTGGCGGCCCTGGTACCAGAAGGAATGGAGAAAAAATGATGTCAGACAGGTCTAACTTCCTTTGGTTGTGTGTTTATAACACTTTCATTGAATGTAAACATTGAATTTGATTTGGATCAGATAATCGAACAAAAGTTAGAGCCATCAGTTTAATGGTGAACAAGAACCATCGATGCTACACTAAGGCGTTCAACAAAATCTTCAAAGGTCACACAATCCGGATCAGTGTTTTCCAGAAATGAAGGACATTCACTGAATGTTGACATTGTCCCATGCCTGCATTCATGACCTCTGTGGAACAGAACCCAGTTATGACATCAGATCAACATCAGAACAAACACCAGTGAAGGTTTTGGGAGATTTTTAGAATCTAAAGCCAAGAAACTGATTTCATTCCAGTTCGTCTCTACAAGAACAAGTGGTTCCTTTCATGTTCAGACACCGTCTGTTCTAGAAAAGCTGGGATCACACTCTGGGTCTAAATATTTACTCAACACTGCTAATATGCTAATTCAGAGTCAGGGCAGGTAACCCAGATCCCATAACTTGATTATTGCTTCATTAGATTTGCCTTGCTAAAATACAAACACACACCTACTGTTTATTGGAGAGATATAAGTTGATTCATTATGTTCTGTCTCAAGGTTCTGTACTTTCTGAGTCTACACATACTGACAGATTTTCTTGACATTAACAGCTGTTTCGTTGAAAGTGGAAATATTTCCTCAAATTGTTCAGTGATTTGTTGACTGCAGCAAAGTTCAAGTCTCTTCACCCTCTGGAATCATTCCAAAGTGGTGTGTAAATGTCAAACGACTCCAAAACAAGTTGAACTTGAACTTTGACACGTTGATGATGCAAAAACGCCACATCCCACCACCTCTGCTTCCCCTGTCAGCTCCCAACGTCAAACAAAAACTCCAATTCCAGGAGACGGTGTGAAAGAAAGAGAGAGAGAGAGAGAGAGAGCCAAATTACAAGGTAATCACGTTGACGCAAAAATCCAAAAGAGATTCACGCAAAAAGGAATTCACCTCTCAAAAACAAACAATGGTAGAATTTTTTCAACAGTGTTGTGTTTTTCCTGAGCAAATAAAACCTATAATTTTTTACATGTATCAAACTAAAAGCAGAGGCTCAGAGAGAGAGAGAGAGAGAGAGAGGGAAAGAGAGGGAGAGAGAGAGAGAGAGAGAGAGAGAGGGAAAGAGAGGGAGAGAGAGAGAGAGAGGGAAAGAGAGGGAAAGAGAGGGAGAGCGCATACGTGCCGTCTGACACGTCTTCTACTCAGACTTTTTCTCACACAAGTCATGAAACTTAATCTTTCTGACTGGATTGTCTGCTGTGACTCTACGACTGTATCAGTCAATATAAACACGGAGATAAATAGTGAAACTCTCTTATCCTGTTCTCAATGAAAATAAATTCTTTCTTTCTTTCTGTCTAATCTGCAGCAAGGGAACAAAGTACCTGCAACCTTAAACCCAGATTACTGGAAGGATGTTTAAAACAGTTTTATTGATTATTGATAAGGACGTTGACATGATTCCTGAAGTAGAGATATATCAAATGATGCACGCAGGAGTCCGATAGTATTTCTCTGCAGTGTAAGTAGGATTTGTTTCTGAGTGTGATCATCAGTTGTGCTGCATCCTCAGAGAATTCAGTATCTTTAATAAAGGATTACATTCAGCCAGTTTGAATGACTTCTCAAGAACAAAACCAAGTGATTTAAATAATGTTGGCGGAGATTTATGACCAAACTCTGTGATGTCAAACAGAAAGAATTTCTCCAACTGAGGGAAATAGTGAACTGAGTGGACAAACCCCAAATTGGTTACTTGAATTTTCAGCATAATTCACCATATAGAATGTCCACACTGTCAAATACATCTAACACACAGACAGATATGAAAAGAGTGATATGAATGTTATATGAATGTTTTTTCATGCAGTCATGGCATATTAATAATGCAGATTTGAATCTTCAATCACTTGACAAGTTCAAATCTCATTTCTTCGGTGTGATTCTGACAGGAATCTCTTGTTGGTCATGATCTCAGAATGGAGAAGCTGCTCCGACTGCTTCTTGCTGCTCATAATGTTTCAGTGACAAGCAGCTCATGAGAGCCTTTAGAGGTGATTTAAAGACGACCACGCCCTCTGGTGGCTGAGATGGAGGCTCGCTCCTCCTGTAGCCACAGGTGAAGGACATGTCAACATCTAATGAAGTTAGATGACATTAGAAATAATAAATAAGAAATTCTAGCATGAAAATGTAGATTTCTTTTAGGGTGGGCTACACTGGGTGCTACAGGAGGTTCTGTTTTTGACTAGAGAGGAAGAGGAACAGGGCCTCATCCACCTGGTTACCTTTAGACTCCAGTTCATTCAAAAGCATCTGACATGGCCAATAGACTTAATGTGGAGAGATGTGACCACTCTGTTCTTAGACGTGCCAACAAACCGGGGCTGGATGCTGCTCTGTTTTTACTTGATTTTATTTAGTTTTTTAAATGAAGTGGGCTGCCTCCGTTTTATCAAGATGTTTTTAAGTCTTAGAACATTTTGATGAAAAAGAGCCAAAAGTCGAATTGTGCATCGGTTGTTAAAAGAGCCACTAGTCCATGGAGTCAGGCTGGACTTCAACTGCAGTGTCACACCTGGCCTGATGGCGCCGCTGTGTAATTCCAGGGTTCTGTGCCTGCAGCAGTTGGTGGATGCAGTGGGAGTGGGACCATGTGATGCTGAGTCCCTGGGCTCTCTGCTGGGTCGGCACTTGGTCCGGGTGGCGACCAAGAAGATCCTGGAACTCTGGAGGAGGAAGCTGTGTGACGAGGAGAGACGACGACTAATGGATGACAGCAAGGAAAAGATCAAACCAGACCCAGGAGACCACTTTCCAGAGATCAACCTGAGAGACCTGGCCCTCTACTCACCATCATCAACCCAGAAACCCTGATTTTACACAGAGCTGACAAGAAGACAAGTTACCACATCTGTGTAAAGTGCAAAAACAGCAACTGACTGGGAAACAAAACCAATACTGTGTGGATAAAGAGGCTGGCTGGGGGAACCCAACCCACAGAGGAGGGTCCTTCACGAACTGCTCCTTAAAAAACGGATCGCGGACCTCCACTGGAGGATTTTACATGGTGCTATTGCCTCCACTGTCCTCAGTCCTGCTGTTTTTAACAAGTGTCCTTTCCTTGACCTCAGAGAGACTGTGTTCCGTGTTTTTACAGTAATGAAGACACTGACTTCTTCAGTCTTCTAACTGGTTTTTAGTCGGTTTGGTGTGATATTTTCTGAGAGTGTTTTTAATCCTGGCAGCTGCCTACAACCAAGTCAACAGAAACAAGTGGCTGCTGCTAAATTTGTCTCTGCAGAAGGAATAATGTCCATTTACCTCAGCAGAAAGAAGGGAGTGGAGAACAGACAGGGACAGGAGGCCAGGTCATCTTGGCTCGGTACCATCAGAGCCAGACTGAGACCCGCTTATTTTAAACACATGGGACATGTTGACTCTTTTAAACAGCATTGGTGTAACAAAAACATCATCTTTTCAACTGGTGAAAATCAGCTAAAGTTCAAATGTTTTTACTGACTGATTACTTCTAACACTCCAACAGGAACATGGGAAAAAAATAGCACTTTGTTTGGAAATACGTCAAATGTGACATGAGCCAAATCAAACGTGTTGGAGTTAGAGCCAATCAGAGGCGTAGAAGGAAAGAGAGGGTGGCTATCATTTGACGCCAGTCTGCTGTGTGTGTGTGTCTGTCTAAGAGACGTAGTTTTATGTACCACTGGTAGAAATGTTTACCTGTTTCCGTTGGAGATAACCTCGGCCAAACAGAAGTTTGACCAGAAACTGGCCCCTTGGCGGGTATTAATTTTAGAGCCTGCTTATAAGAATAACACGTCTTTTGTATAATTTTAGTCAGCACAAAATGAGGGTGGTGTTACTGTGGGAGAGCTTTCTGGAGGATTCACAAGAGATTCCAAGAAGTTGGACAGAAGTCAAGGTTTGCTGATGTTTTTTGAGACAGGATTAGACTTAAACTCCATCTTTGCTACGTCCACAGCACCCTGGTAGGCCGAGAGACAAAACAGAGAGACACACAGTTTGTTTTTGCAGCTCTGTTGACTTCAGATTCCTTGTGAACTCCTGGGATGATGAAGGTAGAGTCTTAACTGCAGCAGGGGCTTGATTTATTCCCCCATCCTGAAAAAGAAGTGCGAGAAGAAAATTTTCTTTTATGCTATTTCTTTGGTCTCCACAAATAATGTCGTTTCATGACAGTTAAAAAAAAAAGGATAAAGGAGGACTTTCTGAGGTGTGATCGTCTTATTAGGATCCATCTCCAATATGGCCTTCACAAAGTCAATGCACTAGTGCTGTGGAAGCAGGAAGTGCAGGAAGAAGAAGAAGAAGCGGGGCTAAGAAGAAGACGATTTTTTGCAAAAACACTTTAATCACATTCAAACATTTTACAATTTTACATTAGATGAAAGCACTAAAGTGCTTCAGAAGAAGATTTTTTACAAAAAACTTCAATCACATTCAGAACATTTAGAACATTTTACAATTTTACATTAGATGGCCCGGCGTTGTCCACCAGCTGCTGGAGGGTCATGGTCCTGGTTCTGCAAAGTGCTGCAGACAGCCCAGGTGTGGCTCCACTGCAGACATCCAGCCTGGCTCCATTGCACTAGTGGTTCCTTCAGTAACCAGAACAGAGAGTCAGAGCTTTTTCCTGAACTGCTTTTAAAAAAGGACCCATGACCATTTAACTTTAGAAACTTGGAGTCCATTAAAAACAGTGCAGCCTCCAGGTCCAAGTGGCTCACACGTCTGAATATGCAGCCGGCCACCTCTCTCCACGTCAGATCCGCTGGTCCGGTCAGAAACCGCTGGATGAACTGTAATCTGAACGTGGCTGTTCTGCTAGCCAGGTGGATGAGGCCCTGTCCCCCCTCCTCTCTTGATAAAAACAACACTCCTTGAGGCACCCAATGCAGCCCATCCCAGAAAAAGTTAACAAGTTTGGTCTGGATTTGGGATAGAAACCCTGATGGGGGGTCTATACAGGCCAAGCGGTGCCACAGGTGTGAGGCCACCAGGTTGTTTATCAGTAAAACCCGACCTCTGTACGACACTCTGGGGAGCAACCATTTCCATTTTTTAAGTTTCCCGTCTATTTTTTCAATGACGCCCTCCCAGTTCTTCCTGGTTGTTGTCTCATTTCCCAGGTGCACACCGAGATATTTGAGACCATCAGTCTTCCAACACATATTTTGAGGAAGAACCGGGAGGTTGCCATGCCATTCACCAACAGCAAGGGCTTACCTTTTGTTCCAGTTTACTTTTGCAGCAGTTAAAAGATTGAATACATTTGTTAAAACCACAAAAGAAGAAGAAGAAGAAGAAGAAGAAGAATAAGAATTTTTTTTTTGATTTTTGCAAAAACACTTTAATCTCATTCAAACATTTTGCAGTTTTACATTAGATGAAAGCATTTAAGTGCCTCAGAACATCTTTTCCAAACAAACTTCAATCACATTTAACATTTAGAACATTTAGAACATTTAGAACATTTTACAAATTTTCATTAGATGAAATTTCAAAAACACTAAACACTCAAAAACATTAAACACCAAGAAACAAAGGGAAATACAATATAAGAATTAGTGCATTATAACAGGAAGTTTGCAAAAGTGAGGTGGTCATCAACTAAAGTGCATAGGACATTTTTGTAACACCAGATGTTCCTAAAGTTATTCAGGTCTTTTGTCAATTTATAGAAACCAAATTCTAGTTTTAAGCGACATCTGATGTTACAGCAAAAAACAGTAGCTGCTTCTTGAACGGTATTGTTTTCAATTTTCCTCTTCCTGGTCACATGAATTGCAAGTTTTGCCTCCCCAGAAATAAAATTTAAAAGCTGCCTCTTTCTCTGATTCGATCTATTGTACCCAGCACCGTAGATTAATTTCCTGATACTAAAGTTTTCATTGAACAAGTTAAAAACATTCGTTAGAAGAGTGAAGAGCACTGCAAGTCTCCCACACTCACTGAAAGTATGAAAGACTGTCTCCTGAAGGGGACAGAAGGGACACTGGCTGGACACCGCAGGGGCAAAAACAGAGATAAAAGCATTGGAACCGACGGCACCATGCAAAATCCTCCACTGGAGGTCGGCTGTTTTTTTCTTGAGGGGAGGTTTGTACAGAAGTCTCCACTGTGGGTCAGGTCCATTTCCCGTCATCTTGTTGGCCCAGGTAGTAGGTGCTCTGTTACATGGGTTTTTCTTGTTGATCACTTTTACACATTGTTTGTACAGTATTTTTTTGTTGGCCGTGTGCAGGCTGATCTGTCGTTCATCTCCGAGGAGAGGACCCTCCAGTTCTCCAAACAGGGGACTGATGTGGACCTCTGGGAAAGGATCTTTGCTGTCTGGTACAGTCCCTGTACTATAGTCCAGGAGGAGGCTTTTCTCCTTCCAGGAAAGTCTTTGCCTCCACAGTTGTAGCCCCCTCTGAGCCACCCTGGTGGACTGGATGTTCAGCAGGGAGCTCACAGCCTGGGCATCCGCCAGCGCAGGCCTGACGTTGTCTACCAGTTGCTGGAGGGTCACGGTCCTGGTTCTGCAAAGCGCTGTAGACAGACCAGGTGTGGCTCCACTGCAGACGTCCAGCCTGGCTCCATGCACTAGTGGTTCCTTCAGTAACCAGAACAAAGAGTCAGAGCTTTTTCCTGGGCTGCTTTTAAAAAGGGCCCACGACTTAAAAACACCATGATAAAACGGAGGCAAACCATTTAACTTTAGAAGCTTAGAGTCCATTAAAAACAGTGCAGCATCCAGGTCCACGTTACTCACACGTCTGAATATGCAGCTGGCCACCTCTCTCCACGTCAGATCCGCTGGTCCGGTCAGAAACCGCTGGATGAACTGTAATCTGAACGTGGCTGTTCTGCTAGCCAGGTGGATGAGGCCCTGTCCCCCCTCCTCTCTTGATAAAAACAACACTCCTTGAGGCACCCAATGCAGCCCATCCCAGAAAAAGTTAACAAGTTTGGTCTGGATTTGGGATAGAAACCCTGATGGGGGGTCTATACAGGCCAAGCGGTGCCACAGGTGTGAGGCCACCAGGTTGTTTATCAGTAAAACCCGACCTCTGTACGACACTCTGGGGAGCAACCATTTCCATTTTTTAAGTTTCCCTTCTATTTTGTCAATGACGCCCTCCCAGTTCTTCCTGGTTGTTGTCTCATCTCCCAGGTACACACCGAGATATTTGAGACCATCAGTCGAAGAAGAAGAAGAAGAAAATATGTAAATAAGTATAAATATGACCTCATCTCCACTTGTCACCCTCTCACTAACATTGAAATCCTTTTACTGTTTGGACAAAGCACCAATAAACTACTATTAACCTGTCAACTGCGTGCAATAAAGTTCACCTCCTATTTCAAGACATTTCTACCGTTATAAGCTCAGGTAACTGCATGGATTTTTCCCCGAAGCCTTGAGCAGCTCCTACTGGAGTTCAGTGAAGTCTGCCACACTGTTGATTTTTGTCAACGCTGTACCTTTTACATGTTACTACTGTAGTGCACCGTGAAAACAGTAACTGCTTAGTAACCTTCCTTTGCTCTTAACAGCTAGACAAAGCCCGTTCCTAGCAGGAGTAAAGACGACTGCTCTGTCAGGTGGAGGACGTGAAGCAACAGTTTTGTAATTGTCGGTGTTCTAGTGTTCTTCTGTCTGTCCGTCCGTTAGTGTGTCCACCAAATATCTTCGCAACCATTGCAGATAGAAAGATGAAACAAAAAGTTAATTACTTGGCCGTCAAAGGAGATGAAAATGAGATGAAGACCTTGACCTTGAGAAAACTAGGTCAAGGTCAACTTTCAACTTTTTTACACCCAGGAGCCTGATAAGATAGAAAGACAAACAAGTAAGACCATAGATCAAAGCTAGTGCTTTGATTAATGATAGTAGGTCAGAGCACTAGCTTTGATCTTTGACCTATGCAAGTAGGTCAGGGTAAAATTCTGAATTCAGGGGTGTCGCGGGATGTTGCAGTTTGTGATTGCATTGGTTCTAAATATTAATCTGTAACAGGCTAATGCTGAATTTTAAAGACGTGTGCATGAAAATTAACAAAACTTATCTTATTGTTAAAATTGTCAGATCATTAATATTCTGCAACAGATGCTCACCAATGGGCTTCTTGACAGGAAGCTTCAACAGGCAGAAACATGGATATACCATGGCCTCGTTGGTGTCTCCTATTGTGGCCAATTTGTACATGGAAGAAGTGAGAGAGAGAGAGAGAGAGAGAGAGAGAGAGAGAGAGAGAGAGAGAGAGAGAGAGAGAGAGAGAGAGAGAGAGAGAGAGAGAGAGAGAGAGAGAGAGAGAGAGAGAGAGAGAGAGAGAGAGAGAGCAGGCGTAACAGCATAGTAATACCACATGTGTCTGGAGTGTCTGAAAAACCGAGGAGGATTTTCAACAAACACCAGATTCCTGTGTATTTTAAACCAGCCAACACCCTCAGACAAATACTGGTGGACCCAAAAGACCCCACGCCACACTCAGAAGGAATGTGCAGTCTTCTTTCACCTCAAGGAAGAAGGACACTCATGTCAATGTTCAGATTTTTGACAGGGAAGACAAATGGTTTGAGAGAGGAGTTTAAAAACCCCAACTCCTCCTGTGCTCTCATTTTTTTCTTAACAGGTTAAAGATATCTAACCCTTACCCTTGTGTTAATCCTAACCCCTAACCCACCAGACACTGAAGCAAATCGTTTGAGATCTGGGATATTTCTTTATGTATAAGATTCTGAGTCATCTGAATAAAAGTGGAAATTCATGCCATGCTTTTTTTTAAAAAACCAATCCAAATGGGAGATGACGAAGTGTAAAAAGGATGTCCCAGGATAGAACAATGAGGGACTCCAGTAGGGGGCGAGGCAATGGATGAAGGCTTCCAGTGAAACTTGTCCCTGACAGGTCAGACCTGAACCCCTCTAGGGCTGGACCTTTCATCCCCACACTGGTCTCCAGGCCAGAGATGAGAATGTTATGGTCTGCCGTGTGGAAGGCAACTAGAAGATCTCAAGGCAGACGAATTGTAGAACTACTAGTTTGTGTTGGCACTGAATACCAGCTGAGGACATTTGACGCATGTTTGAATTTGACTGGACACATGCAAAGTGCAAAGTTTGGTTATATTTAACACATGAAAAAATAGATTTATTGGAAGTAAAAGACTCGCTTAATAAATCTGAAAAAAATACATTTGCATATATTTACATAGACATACAGTATAAAAAACAAAAATTACAAAGTGATATTGTGCTGGACAGCTGTTCAATTCATAATACTGTGAACATAATACTGATGGTGGGAGAGTGAAGCTACTGGGTCGTCTCTCATCCCAAAGTTCCTCAATTTAAACGTCTGAGTCCACGGAGTCACCAGTTCAGACTGATGGATGGTTCTGAAGGACGACAGCATCGATTTCTGGGAATCTTCCTGCCCTGCACAGAAACACACACATGGAATTTCATCAGATCATTACAGACAAACTGTGTGTGTGTGTGTGTGTGTGTGTGTGTGTGTGTGTGTGTGTGTGTGTGTGTGTGTGTGTGTGTGTGTGTGTGTGTGTGTGTACTTACATAGTTGTGCGTTGCTGACCAGTCAGGATGCTGTTTAATGTGTTCCTCTCTTGCTGTCCAGGCTTCTCTGTAATATTTGTCCTGCTCCTCCTTTGGCAGAGACGTCCACTGTGGACAGAGACATAAAGATATAGATAGACGTCCACTGTGGACAGACACATATAGATAGATGTCCACCGGAATGTGGTCTCTGTCCCTAAAACTGTTAGTTATCACACAACACACTGTCAAGCTGACATGAGCAGGAACACATGAACAAACACTAATGATGCTACCCTCACAATAAAGGATCATTCATGCTTAAAAATACAGATGGACACAGACAGTCTTCAGCCTACATTCACTCTGCGTCTTCTTTCCTTCTTTTCCTTTCGGCTTTTCCCTTCAGGGGTCGCCACAGCGAATCAGTTTCCTCCATCTAACCCTGTCTTCTCATCCTCTTCTCTCACACCAACTACCTTCATGTCCTCTTTCACTACATCCATAAACCTCCTCTTTGGTCTTCCTCTAGGCCTCCTGCCTGGCGGTTCAAAACTCAGCATCCTTCTACCAATATATTCACTATCTCTCCTCTGGACATGTCCAAACCATCTCAGTCTGGCCTCTCTGACTTTATCTCCAGAACCTCTAACATGTGCTGTCCCTCTGATGTACTCATTCCTGATCCTATCCTTCCTGGTCACTCCCAGAGACAACCTCAGCATCTTCATCTCTGCTACCTCCAGCTCTGTCTCCTGTCTTTTCTTCAGTGACACTGTCTCTAGACCAAACAACATCGCTGGTCTCACCACAGTTTTATACACCTGCATTCACTCTGAATGTTGTTGGTATTTGTTAATACATTTTAAAGTATATGCAAATGTGTTTGGAGTCTCTAGATAACAGTAGCAGCATTTGTGATGTAGCTCATGCAACAAATGCTGAAGAAATGAGATGGCATCGCAGGTTTGAGTGTCTTACATTTCCAGTACTATAGGTCTGTTACCTTCTGTCCCAGAACTTTATTGACAACACCACTCCCTTGGCGCTGGATGTCAGGGTGGACATATGGCCTTTGCTCCTTCAAGAACAACATGAAGGCATTTGGTGGCTTCTTGACATAGGGATGGTTGCGATGCTGATTCCTTGTATGACACCTTAAACACATGGTAGAGCTTGGGTTAACACAGAAGCGTGGAGAGAAGCCCAACGACACAAAGCATGTGTAAGAGTTAACCTTGCCAATGCTTTACTGGACATTAATATCCATTACTGATTATAATCATGATTCATGCAGAGATGTTTGCATGAACAGAACACACATGAAATGAAGGAACGAACATGAGTCCGAATTGAACCTGGAGAAAAGTTTCTTCAGGATGATAAGGTCCAGAACAAACTTACTTTTTCGACTGGTATATGGAGTGGTTCATTGGAGGAGCAGCAACAACAGGGTTAGTCAAGACCTGTGGGTATCTGTACACTGGTAGTCCGTTCCTTCACAGGGAAAAGACACACATTAGATCATAGAAACTAAGTGCAAGACTTTCAATTACCACAATCATTCACGTGAGTGTCACGTACAGCATTCCAACAAATTCCATGGAGTACTGCGAGCTCTCAGGGATCCTCCCCACTGGGATGTCTGGAGTCTGATGTACAAACAGAACAGGTGATTAGATGAGCTGCAAAAATGTCACAGGTCCACAAGAGGACAGGATGACAATTTACACTTAGGAAAAGCAAAATTCACTACAAGAAAATGGATGGAGGAATGAATGAACAAACAGACGGACCGATGGACAGACTTACTTTTTCTGGAGGAGCAGCACAAAAGTCTCCAAACTTTGGTGCTGTGGGGGTGTTTGAGACGGACCAGTAACCCTCTAGGTGCTGTGGAGGAGCAACAGGAGTGTATCTACCAGCTACCAGGAGTATGTTCTCTGGTTCCTTGACAGCAGGGATACTGATGGTCACTGCTGTTGAGTCATCCACTCTAGAACCCTGACACATGTTCTGAGGTGGAGTGGCAGGAGGTGGAGCACTGAAATCTGCTGTTGGGAAGTTCTCATCAAACCACCGATCCAACAGGTTCAGTATTTCAGTGACATCCAGTGTTCCCTGCTCCAACATCTTGCTGGCTGCTTCTGATATTCTGCACCTGGAACCTTCTCCATCCTCACTCTTAGCTGTTCCAGGAGCAGCGTTGAGCATAGGAGGTGGAGGCAAGGGTGTACCATCCAGGTTGTTCAGTGTGTTGTCCAGAGGAGTTAACTCTCTGCAGTCGACCTGTGAGATAAACTCCAGAAGCTTTTCAGTCACTTTGTCCAAATATCTGCAAAACACAAAGATACCAAAGTTGATTCATTCAGGGATATTTTTTACATTTCACTACATTTATGTGACACCTGTAGTTAAATCATGTTGGGACTTTACTAATAAAAGATGTCACTGGATAAGAAGGAGTGAGAAAGGTCTTTTGTTCTGAATGAACAGCTTAGGTGAACAGAAGGTTGTAATCCTTCTGCATTGGATGCTGTTAAATATGAAGGAACACTCAGATGTTGTTGTAGCATTGATCTCATGCAGAAAAGGTGAATTTGGGGAGGAGGGGCACATTTATGATTTTATTTATTAATTACAATCATTAACAGAATGTGTTTAAACTAAATTAGGACAGGCTGAACTAATATGGGTCTCTCACAATGTTTCGTTCAAACCAACTTTGTGAATGTGCTACTAACGACTAATGAAGCACTATGTATTTGAACATATATTATCGTAGACAATATATGTAATAGCTCATTCCAGTAGGTCTTAGGCTGAGGACCGGAGGGGGGCCTGTTCAAGACCTGATTGTGGACCAAAAATTTGCTATGTGAACTGGTAGTTCACTGATAGAACTGGAGGTGCCAGTTCACCCCTTAGCACTGCTGAGTTGCCTTTGGGCAATGCATCATCCCCCAATTCATTGGGGGCAAACCAGGTAGGAGCTGCCCACCATCATCCTCTCCTCTGAATGCCTACAAGCATACAAAGGAGTGCACTGCGTTCCGTGAGTCATGATGTCAGCCAGTAGCATTGCGCATACGGCATCACGTGACCAACTACTAAAAATCTGCAATGTAATGAAGCCCGGCATCTTGAAGCACAAATACGCGAAGGATTATTGTATTAAAATTTTTTGAAATGCCAGATTTTGATGTTCATGAAATGTAAACCATCTTCTTCTTCTTCTTTTCCTTTCGGCTTTTCCCTTCAGGGGTCGCCACAGCGAATCAGTGTCCTCCATCTAGCCCTGTCCTTTGAATCCACTTCTCTCACACCAACTACCTTCATGTCTTCCCTCATTACATCCATAAACCTCCTCTTTGGTCTTCCTCTAGGCCTCCTGCCTGGCAGTTCAAAACTCAGCATCCTTCTACCAATATATTCACTGTCTCTCCTCTGGACATGTCCAAACCATCTCAGTCTGGCCTCTCTGACTTTATCTCCAGAACCTCTAACATGTGCTGTCCCTCTGATGTACTCATTCCTGATCCTATCCATCCTGGTCACTACCAGAGAGAACCTCAGCATCTTCATCTCTGCTACCTCCAGCTCTTTCTCCTGTCTTTTCTTCAGTGACACTGTCTCTAGACCAAACAACATCGCTGGTCTCACCACAGTTTTGTACACCTTTCCTTTCATTTTAGCTGAAACTCTTCTATCACATGAACTGTGAACCATAATACTCAAAATTAAGACAAAAATCATGAAAATCTTTCAATTTGTGCGATAAATATAAAATATATGAACATTTAACTGTAAATTTGAAGGAATATTAATTTGATATACTAATTTTACATTAGTAGTACAAGACTTGTGACTTACTTTACTGGCTGCATGTCAGTTGACAATTTTAACTGTCTTTTATTTTGCTGTTTATTTGTTGATGTGATTCAAATGTGTTGTTCAAAACAAAATGAATATCAGGTTTCAGTTAATCAGTTTTCCCAGTTTGATGCTCTGATATCCTGCAGTTCGTTCGCAGACAGATGTCTTGGCCTCACTGATGTGGAATGACTGACTGACTGAAATCACTTCAGGTGTTATGTTAATACAGTCAAAGTGGGTGGAGTCAAGTGGAGTCCACCAATCATAAACCAGGTGAAACTGAATCAGCCAATCACCATCAATTGTGTGTGACTCATTGCAACTGACAGGAGATGGAAGATTCTTCTGTCAATCTGACACGTATTTTTCATGAAGCCAGCAGGTGGCGCTATGAATGGAAGTGAACGGGCCAGTTTCACGAAAGCGGGCTTACCAAACCCTGAGGTAAACCTGCGGTTCTGGGTCGACATTACACTGAGCTTTGAGGACATTTTGAGAAGAAAGAAAGTCTAGTCTATTCTTTTTCTTTCGGCTTTTCCCTTCAGGGGTCGCCACAGCGAATCAGTTGCCTCCATCTAACCCTGTCTCCTCGTGTATCCCCATCTATCTGCTAAAGAAATTCATAGAATTTACTTATTAAAAAAATACAGAAAACATAAATGGTTTATCATAATCTCCAGATGAGGAGGGCAGATCTGGACATGGAAATACTGGAGCACAGCACAAGTTAGGGTGATGGTCACATGTGAATCATGTTGACTATTAAAACGCTAACTATCGAAAGGATACGAAAACTAACTTTGTATTGGTAAGAAGTAAAGACGACCAAAGCATATGTGTATTGTATGTTTTTATTGCCCGCTGTGATGGTGGTGATGGTGACTTAGTCTCTGATTCTGGCAGATGGTGTCTGTCACTGCTCTGCCGTCCTGGGTAGCAGGAATCATCCTGAGGTGACGTAGGCTCTCTCCTGTAATGTATAGTAGATTCATTGGACTGGATTACACAATGAAGACAAGTGAATTATTGTGAAAATCTTTAGGTTACTGACCACATTACAGTCTGTTGCTCAGATAAGACCATACATCTGAGAGTCGGGAACAGACCCAGACCTCCACATCAGAAAATGTAGTCTGCAGCCTCACACATGATCTAGACAGATGTTAGTTTATCTATGATGCAGTCTTTAAAATGTTGAAATACTGTAGTATTCAATCGACATGTACCTTGATGGGAATGTGAGTACCTTCTATGCAGCCAATGACATTGGGAAATCCTAAAATAAATATTAAAGTTAATAATCCAATTCTGAGGTTGCAGCACAATGTCATAAAGAGAATATCATTTCAAATTCAGCTTCAGTCTGTTACTGCGGTAACAAACCCAGAGGTTCAGTTTACCTCGCTTCATGAAACTGGTCAGGGTTACTGCTGTAACTCTGGGTTAAGTTACCTCCCTTTGTGAAACTGAAAACCCTGGTTTTCTCTGATTTCAGGGTAAACTCACCCAGGTTTTCCACTAAACGGGCTTTGTAAAATGGGCCCAATGTTCAACAAGGATAAAGTTGGAGTTGCGTCAGGGCTGCATACTTCATTCATTCTGATAGGTACATCTAAATTCAATTTAATACTTAAAGTAGACACTTAAAATGAACACACACATAAAAGAAATATATGCATACA
This sequence comes from Antennarius striatus, assembly GCF_040054535.1. Lineage (NCBI taxonomy): Eukaryota > Metazoa > Chordata > Actinopteri > Lophiiformes > Antennariidae > Antennarius > Antennarius striatus. The sequence continues at coordinate 13,686,063 of NC_090797.1, read as the reverse complement.
GAATCACTGTTAACATGTCTATGAGTTACCAGTATCATTACAGTATGGTGTTCTTGTTAATCAGATTTAGTTGACCGGAACAAGATTGTGATGCTGATGTTACACTAGGTGTGTAGAAGTGACTCGGACATAATGGAAATTACATACATGACATGTAGCTAAACAAAAATCTTTGTTTGGGCTCTTCTACCGATGACCTTCAAGAGGACGACTGGTGGGAGTCCTGAAAGATGGAGGATGAGTCTGAGGCCCCGTGGGTGACTCTCCCTGCGACAAAAACCGCTGTGACGTTAGTGTGTGTAACCCGTCTCTCCACATACAAACAGAATGGACGGAGTTAAAACCGTCTATTTTCTGAAGTGTAACAGCTCCACGTCGAAGAAGCGTTGATAAACATCCTTGACAGTGAATATTTGTTTGTCTCTTTCTTTCTTTGAGTCATAAAGTTTATGTATTTATTCATCCATTCATTCCTCGCCTAAGACCCCGACACCAGGTCTGCGTCAGGTCTGCTGGAGGTCGTCCTCATGGAGGAATGGTGTGAATTTCCCCACATCCCAGTCCTCTCTCCTGTCATTCCCGGAGTTGTTACAGAGTTCTTCTGCTTACAAACGTGTTGATCACAGCACTTACGCAGTTACTAGTGGACGGATTTTTTCAAAAACGCTGTCCTGTGGATGAAAAAAATTTTCTATGCGAGGAAAAAAAGTTGCGTTTTCAAAAAGATCCAAATGCGTGTGGACGTAGCCTGAGTCCCTCCACTGCCAGGTCTTCAGTCAGTCATGCCGTCACTGGTCCGTCGGACACCACAGGTATGACGAGATATTTTCTTCCTCTTCCTGCCAACAAATATCGACGTTAGGCCTGTTTCAAAAAGGCAGGGTTAACAAACCCTGAGATACCGTATTTATTCGAGTATAATGTGCACACGTGTATAACGCGCATCTCTAATTTTCGATTAAAAATCGGTATAAAATTTTGTTTCACTTTTTTTCGGCTCAGACAAAGCATTGTAAGTGCCAAGCATTGTTAAACACGTGCGTCCATGATAAAAATCATTTATTGACAACGTAAACTATGAACACAATACCGAAATAAAATTAACAATATTTACCGGTATTTAAAATCCTTCAAAGTCCGATTCATCATCAGATACACCAGCAATGCTTACCGGTAACTCACGTTTCAGTGTGGCCGAGGCGAGGAAAGGAAATGAAGAGACAAGGCGTAGCTAATAAAATGCTAATCAATAATCAAATATCATACGTCACAGCGGATAATAAGAATTCTCGGAAATGACACCATCCGACAAGGTCTGCTGATGAGGCATTTGATTATTGAATACCATTTCCTTAGATGCGCCTCGCCTCTGCAGGAGTGATGCGCATGAGCCATCATGAATTACCGGTATTTATTTTAGATCGCCCACGCAAATGATTTGGATACTGTTACTAAAAATCGACCATGGACGTTTTGTGGGTCGAGAGATGTGGCTGCATTCAATGTTTTGCGATTGTGGTCAGCGATATCTGCGACCAATAAGTCATTGCGCAAATAATACTGTATGCTAACACATCTAAGCGTGTCACCCCAGTCCTCGTTTATAACGCGCACTCAAACTTTGAGTTCTTTTTTAGGTAGAAAATTTTGCGCGTTATACTCGAATAAATACGGTAATCCCTGTGGTTCTGGGTTGACTTACCCTGAAGTTGGAAAACCAGGGATTCCGATTTCACAAAGGCTGTCCAGGGTTAGTTTTGTTAACCTAGGGCAAGGTGACCCGCAGTTTAACAGCTGCGACACCACTAAAAATGGAGCCCCGATTTGACAATTCACTATGATGACGGACAAGAAACGCTTTGCTGTGCTTTATGGCAGTCAAAGTACAGATTTCAAGTCATGCATATAAGTCAATGCTTAAGTTTAAATGTAGTCTGTTGCAGTCATGATAAAATGACAGAGGTAAATGAGTCTATTAATTTATTTTATTTAGGTGCAATTTAGGTGCAAAGAAGATGCTGAGGTTCTCTTGAAAATCAGCTGAGGTGACTCAGGCATCTGTTCTGGATGCCTCCTAGGTCTCCCTGGGGAGGTGTCCCGGGCATGTCCAAATGGGAGGAGACCTCGAGGAAGACCTAGGACACGCTGAAGAAATTTCTTGAGAAAATTTTGAAATTAGAGATGCGTTTTCCATGCAAATGCCCTAATCCAGGATTCCCAAAGTGTGGTGCGCGCACCCCCTGTGGTGCGCGAGCTGCCGCTAGGGGGTGCGTGAGTACAATGGCAGCTGAGCACCTTGACATACATAAATAATTAAATAAATAATTTAAACACTTTTTAATGGAGGATTAACAGTTTAAATATTTAAATTCATTCACGGAAATCATTTGTAATTTTCAATTAAAAAACGTTTTGGGAAAATTTTAAATAAAAAAAAAATACCCAAAATGCACTTGGCTTTCTCCTAGCTACGTGCTAGCTTGTTGTGATAGCAACAACAATAATATGCCGAAATGCATAACTGGTTGAAAACGGGCAGTCTGTCCGGTATTAAATCTGGGAGGAATGAAAGAGGACAGGATACATTGGCCACAACGGAGAGCTGTGCAGTCTACCAGGCTGAAGAAATCGAGCAGGAAAAAGAGAGTGATGATGACGAGACAGGGGAAACTTGAAATGAGGAGCACAGAACACAGAAAACTCACCCGGACACTTCATCAGGAGAAGGGGGTAAAGAACACAATGAGACTCGTACTCGAAAGAGAAAACATGATGTTGAACTTAGGCCTATATTATTTTGATTCTTTGTGGTGGAGTAGCATATTTGTTACCATTTAATAACTGTTACAGTTTGTTAAATAGGCCTGTTTGTTACATAGCAGGGCTCGAAATTGCTGGTGCCCATTTTCAAGAAGATGTGCAGAGCTGTGGCAACTACAAAGGAATAAAGCTGATGAGCCATACAATGAAGCTTTGGGAAAGAGTAGTTGAAGCTAGACAAAGGGCAGAAGTGAGCATTTGTGAGCAGCAGTATGGTTTCTTGCCAAAAAAGAGTACTACAGATGCAGCATTTGCTTTGAAGATGTTGATAGAGAAGTACAGAGAAGACCAGAAGGAGCTGCATTGTGTTTTTATAGAACTGGAGAAAGCTTATGACAGGGTGCCCAGAGAGGAACTGTGGTATTGTATGAGGAAGTCTGGAGTGGCAGAGAAGTATGTTAGAGCGGTGCAGGACATGTATGAGGACTGTAAGACAATGATAAGGTGTGCTGTAGGTATGACCAAGGAGTTCAAGGTGGAGGTGGGACTGCATCAGGGATCAGCTCTGAGCCCCTTCTTGTTGCTATGGTGATGGACCGGCTGACAGACGAGGTTAGACAGGAATCTCCATGGACTATGGTGTTTGCAGATGACATTGTGATCTGGAGTGAGAGCAGGGAACAGGTGGAGGAGAAGCTAGAGAGGTGGAGGTTTGTCCTGGAAAGGAGAGGAATGAAGGTTAGCCACAGTAAGACAGAGTACATGTGTGTGAATGAGAGGGACCCAAGTGGAAGAGTGAGGTTACAGGGAGAAGAGATCAAGAAGGTGGAGGATTTGAAGTACTTAGGCTCAACAGTCCAGAGCAATGGAGAGTGTGGAAAAGAGGTGAAGAAGCGTGTCCAGGCAGGATGGAACGGGTGGAGGAAAGTGTCAGGTGTGATGTGTGATAGAAGAGTTTCAGCTAAAATGAAAGGAAAGGTGTACAAAACTGTGGTGAGACCAGCGATGTTGTTTGGTCTAGAGACAGTGTCAGTGAGGAAAAGACAGGAGACAGAGCTGGAGGTAGCAGAGATGAAGATGCTGAGGTTCTCTCTGGGAGTGACCAGGATGGATAGGATCAGGAATGAGTACATCAGAGGGACAGCACATGTTAGAGGTTTTGGAGATAAAGTCAAAGAGGCCAGACTGAGATGGTTTGGACATGTCCAGAGGAGAGATAGTGAATATATTGGTAGAAGGATGCTGAGTTTTGAGCTGCCAGGAATAAAGAATATTGAGAAACTTGTGAATGACATGCAAATGAAAAAACATTTGGCGAGGCATGTCAAAGATTAATTAAAAATGTTTTCATCACAAGACTGGTTATCTAAAGAAAATTCTAAGGACAAAGAAAGTTTGTGAAATCAAGGCAGCTAGAGGTCGTCTCAGTGAAATACTGCAAATAGTTCAACCATTTTGTGTATCATGATAACGCGGCAAATACCTTGAGGACATCATCGTCTACAATCATAACATCACAAAAGGAATCAATTGAAATCTGGCGACGCAAGTTATCAGGTGGAGAACCTACTCCGGCTACCCGTGGTCTCCTTGGCCTCTCATGATGGGTGCATGGGTTCATTCTCCTCTCTTCCTAGCCTGTTGTACATACTTGTAAGGTTCACTCAATTGTGCAACCTGAACGCAGCGCCTTAGACAGCCCGGCCATCCTGATGACTTGTACTGTAATTTCACCTTGGTCGAACCAAGATGCATCAACGATATGGCATTGGTTTCTGATGTAAGAGATGCCAATCATCTATTGGCATCTCTTACATATAGTTTCGCCAAAGGAGCGAAAGGAGAGTTAGTTTTGGGGCTGTGTCCACAACTTTAGACAGCTCAAGTTTTCTGGCAAAGTTTGAAGTACTACTACGGGTCACATCAATCACATTTCTTTAGACTAAAATGTGTTTATTTGTTTTTTAGTTTAACAAAATTGAGCCAAAATGTAGCCATTTTAATCACAAGACTGGTTATCAAACTGGTTATCCCAGAGACACAAAATGTTTGTGAAATCAAGACGGGTAAAGCTTCCCTGTCAGTGAAAGATTGTAGTGGCAAATAGTTCAACCATATTGTTTATCATGGTAACGCAGCAAAGACCTTGGGGACATCATTGTCTACAGTCACAACATCACAAAAAGATTCAATTGAAATCTCCTGACGCAAGGGAGTAGAAGGCCCTACCCCGGCTGCCTGTAGTGTCCTGGGCCTCTCATGATGGGTGCATGGCTTCATCCTCCTTTCTTCCTACCCTGATGTACATACTTTTAAAGTTCATTCAATGGTTGGCCATCTCCTCATGACCCGCGACAGCGGATGAAGTGGTTCTGAAGATAAATGAATGAATGATATGGAAAAGGCATTCGATTGGTATCGTTGCATCTTGTGGCGATGCTTCGGGAGTATGGGAGCCCTTGGCTGAGGTCTGTCTGGTCCCTGTATGTTCGAAGCCGGAGCTTGATTTGCATTGCTGGCAGTAAATCAGACCTATTCCAGGTGCATGTTGGACTTTGGCAGGGCTGCCCTGTATCACCGGTTCTACTCATAATCTTTATGGAAAGAACTTTTAGGTGCAGCCAGGACCTGGAGGGAGTCTGGTTTGGGGACGAAAGGATTCTGTAAATAAACCCAATTTACTGTTTAAAGCATTTAAGAGTTTTGTTTTGAAAGGCCCTGTTATTTTCTGATGTTGCCATTTCCTGTGGAAAAGGACGTTTATTTTGGAAGGTCGCAGAGTGCGCGTAGCATCACAAGGTAAAAATGAGGTAATTAGTGCAGAAACGGCAAGGTGTACGGGGGGAGAAACGAGTGATAAATACATTAGAAACAAACGGGAGAGTAAAGGAGTTTAGGTCCAGTCGAGAGTGGCAGCAAGGTAAGTTAATTGAATTTATTTGTGTCTGTAAATTTCATGTTTATCGAGGCAACTGATTCACAACCCCAGAAGGGAAAAGCTGAAAGGAAGAGAAGAAGATTCACTGTAAACATAATAGTGATGATGGGAGAGTCAGGCTCCTGGGTCATCTTTCATGCCAAATGTAACAGAAAACAGAAAACCAATGTTCAATCAGCCAGCCAGATCATCTGTGAGTATCCAGAGCATATTTCAGGGCATAGGGAAGCTCAAAGACTTTCAAGTGAAGCTGCATGTTGATCAGTCAGTGCAGCCGTATTTACAGTACAGCCACACTGAAGGATCCCGTTCCATATATGGAGAAAAGTGGAACAAGAGCTATACAAGCTGGGAGAACAAGGCATCATTGAGCGAGTTAGCGGACCAACACCATGGGTATCCTCGATAGTGGTCGCTCCAAGAACGAAAAATCCTGACAAAGTTCACATATGTGTCAAAATGCGCCTCCTAAATACAGCAATACAGCGTGAAAGACATATTATGCCACAGGTGACGACCCCATCCATGACCTGAATGGAGCTATGATGTTCTCCAAGCTTGATCTGAAACACTGGAGTTGGACCCAAAGATCCTTAGAAGAGCCTAAGGATCAGCAGAAGCCATCAAGAACCTTCCTCCACCCCTAAACATGTCCGAGGTTCGCAGTCTGCTGGGTATGACAACATACAGTTCATGACTAGATAGATAGATAGATAGATATATAGTATATATAGTATCTAGCATTTCCCGGAGGAAATTGCACATATCCATTGCTCTGGTATTACATAATGAATAAATACTGGATAAACACCAGGATAGAAAGAAATACTGACACCACAGGACATACCACAAGACATACACTGGAGTGGTCTGGAGGGCTGGGAGAGGCCTGGGACGAGGAGCTGGGAGTGGTTGGGGAGCTGAACCGATTGAAAGTTCATTCGCTTGTTCACTATTCCCCTCCACAGTGCCGCGCCCTTTCCCGTGTCCGGTGATGGTTCTCATCCCATTCCAGACCTCCTGCACCTGGTTGCACCCCAGCTGCTTCTCCAGCTTCCTCCCGTACGCCTCCTTGGCCTCCCTCAGGCAGGGTCTCACTTCCTGCTGGGCCTTCCTCATCTCCTCCTCATTCCTGCACCTGAACGCCCGCTTCTTCCTGTTCAGGACAGCCTTGACTTCGGTGGTTACCCATGGTTTCTTGTTGAGGTAACACCTGACTCTCCTGACAGGAGCTACGGTGTCCACAATGAAGTTCATGTAATCTGTAAAACACTGAGCTGCCCCCTCAATGTCCTCCCCATGTGAGCCCACAATAACATCCCAGTCGGTGGTCTGGAAGCAGTCCCTAAGCGTTTCCTCAGCTTCCAGGGATCACCTCCTGACCTGCCGTGTTGTTGCTGGCAGCCGTTTCACCAGCGGAATGTAGGTGGGCTGTAGGCTGTGAAAATGCAGACTATGCCTCGATCTCCCAACCCCTGAGAGAATTCACCCGGAAAAATGCCTGCCATTGCTAGAAAAGCAATGAAAAAGCTGAAATCAAAGCTGTGGAACAGCACTACTCACTGAGAGAGCTGTGGAGCAGCCATACTCACAGATAGAGAAGCTCCAGAGATTGCCTGTGAACACTTCCACCTATATCTGTATGGGTATCACCTCTAAGTTATCACAGACCAAAAGGAGCTGGAACTCATATTTAACAGCCCAAAAGCCAAACCCTCAGCTCGACTTGAACACTGGCGACTCAGACTACAACCCTACAGTTTCACAGTCAAGTACAAAGCTGGAGCGGATAACCCTGTTGACTACATGTCGAGACACCCTACTGAGTGGGACACTCCGCACAGATCCTCTTAAATGGCTGAGGAATACGTCAACTTCATAATTGACAATGCTATTCTAAAAGCAATGATACTCGAAGAAGTGCAAAAAGACACAAAGAAAGATGCAGTCCTTTGAGAGGCAATGCACTTCTTAAGCACAGAAAACTAGCAATATGCACCAATGGACAAAACAGACTCTCATCTTCAAATGAAACCCCTGTACCGTGTGCGTCACAAACTAACAGTCAACACCGATGAGAACATCCTTCTCAGAGGTACAAGAATTGTGTTGCCTTCATCTCTCCACCACAAAGCTGTCAGCCTAGCCCAAGCTGGTCATTTAGGCATTGTCAAAACCAAACAGCTCCTGAAGGAAAAAGTTTCCAGGCATAGATGACATGGTGGAAAAAGCAATACAACACCGTATTCCATGCTAAGCAGCCATCACTTAGAATTGCATGGAGCCACTCAAGATGTCTGAACTCTCTAAAAGTCAATGGCAAGAAGTATGCGTTGATTTCACTGGTCCTTCCCGGAAGTAGAAATAGTCAAGTCCACAGCAGGCACTACTGTACTCTGATTCCCAAACTCGACAAGATCTTCTCATCCCTTGGGATTCCAATTCTTGTCAAAACAGATAACGGACCTCCGTTCAATGGACAACCCTTCAAAGACTTCAGCCAATACCTCGGTTTCAAATACAGGAGAATAACACCTTATAGGCAAATGCCGAGGCAGAGCGCTTTATGAAAAGTTTGAAGAAGACCATTACTGCCAATCATTCGGAGGTCAACCCTTGGAAACAAAGTCTTGACACTTTTGTCAGAAACTACTGTGCGACCCCTCACGGAACCACTCAACAGACTCTGAGTTACTGTACAGAAGGAAACTACATATCAACCTACCCATCTTCATTATTTCATGTCTAACACTCAACTGCATGACACAAATCATTGTGCCAAGAAATGCATGAAAGAACACGCTGACTGCCGGAATAGAGCACGGTACACTGTTCTCAAACCAGTAGACACTGTACTCTGCTGTTAGCTGGTCAGAAGCAAGCTACCAACGCTTTATCATGCTAAGCCTTACACCGTCGTGAAGGTCAAAGGGTCAATGATAATAGCTGCCCGATCTGGACATGAAGTGACAAGAAACTCCTCTCACTTCAAACAAATTCCATCTTCAGTTGCAATTGGCTCAGATCACACTATATCTGATGGAGGGGATAATCTGCATTTACACCTTTCAGATTCATCAGATGAGGAGCCTGATCACCAAGAGGAAAACACTAATGTTAACTGACATGCCAGTCCAACCCTGGTACTCAATAAAAACCAAAAAAGGCCCACATGAGAAAAGAATGGACTGTGCCTTTATGTGAAGATACTCTATTTGGGTTTGATTCTGTTCATGTGCAGCAGTTCAGAATCTGCGTAGACTTTGGACAAAAAACCCCTAAAACTGTAAGTTTATTTTCATTTTAAATTAAAGGAGGGATATAATGTTGCTAGAACATTTCTTTAGAGCAGTGAACTGATTAGTTGTTATTTTGATACATTGTTTAGTGATCTGCACTGCGATTGGTTATTGTTTCATTAATTATACCTGCCTTCCACTCGCGCTCCCTGCACAAGTAAAAGAAGTATACAGCAATCCAGCTTGTCTGTTTCTTCCAAATCATTATACCAGAGTCCCTCAATTTAAAAGTCCGGGCTACAGAGTCACCAATTCAGACTGATGGATGGTTCTGAACGGTGAAAGACGGACGACAGCATCGATTTCTGGGCATCTTCCTACCCTGTACAGACAGAAACACATGAAATGTCAGCACAGAAAAAGTGTGTGCGTGTGTGTGTGTGTGTGTGTGTGTGTGTGTGTGTGTGTGTGTGTGTGTGTGTGTGTGTGTGTGTGTGTGTGTGTGTGTATGTGTACTTACATAATTGTGCATTGCTGACCAGTCAGGATGCTGTTTCATGTGTTCCTCTCTTGCTGTCCAGGCTTCTCTGTAATATTTGTCCTGCTCCTCTTTTGGCAGAGAAGTCCACTGTGGACAGAGACATATAGATATAGATAGATGTCCACTGTGGACAGACACATATAGATAGATGTCCACTGGAATGTGTTCTCTGTCCCTAACACTGTTAGTCATACCACAACCACACACTGTCAAGCTGTCTAATGCTGACATGAGCAGGAACACATGAACAAACACTAAGGATGCAATAAAGTATCATTCATGCTTCAAATGCAGATGGACACAGACAGAACCTTCCATCTACACTCACTCTACATGCTGTTGGTATTTGTTCACACATTTTAAAGTATATGCAAATGTGTTTGAAGTCTGTAGATTACAGTAGGAGCATTTATGTTGTAGATAATGCAATAAAATGCTGAAGAAATGAGATGGCTTAGCAAGTTTGAGTGTCTCAAATGTCCAGAACTAAAAGTTTGTTACCTTCTGTCCCAGAATTTTATTCACAACACCACTCCCTTGGCGCTGGATGTCAGGGTGGACATATGGCCTTTGCTCTTTCAAGAACAACATGAATGCATTTGGTGGCTTCTTGACATAGGGATGGTTGCGATGCTGATTCCTAGTATGACACCTTAAACACATGGCAGAGCTTGGGTTACGCTTCTGTGTAGCTCAGAGCTACACAGAAGCGTAGGGAGAAACTGAACGACACAGTATGCGTCAAAGTCAACCTTGTCTGTGCTGTACTGGACATTAATATTCATAAGTGATTAGAATCATGTTTCATGCAGAGATGCATGCATGAATAGAAATCAAAGGAACGAACATGAGTCTGCATTAACACTAGAGAAAAGTTTCTTCAGCATGAAAGTGTCCAGAACAAACTTACTTTTTTGACTGGTATATGGAGTAGTTCTTTGGAGGAGCAGCAACAACAGAGTTAGTTAAAACCTGTGGGTATCTGTACACTGGTAGCCCATTCCTTCACAGAGAAAATAAACACATTAGATCATAGAAACAAAGTGTGAGACTTTTAATTATCACAATTATTTAGGTGAGTGTCACATACAGCATTCCAACAAATTCCATGGAGTACTGCGAGCTCTCAGGGATCCTCCCCACTGGGATGTCTGGAGTCTGATGTACAAACAGAACAGGTGATTAAACGAGCTGGAAAGATGTCACAGGTCCACAAGAGGACAGGACTACCTCTCCTTACAATTTAGAGTAAGAAAAACAAAATTCACTGTGGGAAAATGAATGGAGGATTGGATGGACTTACTGTTTGTAGAGCAGCAGAAAAGTTTCCATGCATTGGTGCTGTTGGGGTGTTGGGGACAGACCAATTGTCCTCCAGGTGCTGTGGAAGCGCAGCAGAAAGATGTGACAGGTCCACAAGTGGATAGGATTCCAATTCAACTTAGGAAAAAGAACATTCACAATAAGAAAATGGATGGATGGACACAGAGACAGACAGACTCACTGCTTGTGGAGCAGCAGCACAAATGTTTCCAATCATTGGTGCTGTTGGGGTGTTGGAGACAGACCAGTAACCCTCCAGGTGCTGTGGAGGAGCAGCAGGACTGTAGTTACCGGCCGCTTCAGCTGAGAAGACCTCTCCAAGCCACTGGCCCAGCATGTTCTCTGGTTCTGTGGCAGCAGGGCTACTGATGGTCACTGCGGTTGGGTCATCCACTGTAGGACCCTGACACATGTTCTGAGGTGGAGTGACGGGAGGTGGAGCGCTGAAATTTGCTGTTGGGAAGTTCTCATCAAACCAACGATCCAACAGGTTCAGTGTTTCAGTGACATCCACTGTTCCCTGCTCCAACATCTTGCTGGCTGCTTCTGATATACTGCACCTGGAACCTTCTCCATCTTCACTCTTAGCCTTTTCAGTAGCAGCGCTGAGCGTAGGAGGTGGAGGCAAGGGTGTATCATCCAGGTTGTTCAGTGTGTTGTCCAGAGGAGTTAAATCAATCTGTGATATAAACTCTAGAAGCTCTTCGGTAACTTTGTCCAAATACCTGGAAAACACAAAAATACCAAAGTTGGCTCATTCAGGGATATTTTGTACATTTCACTACATTTATGTGACACCTATAGTTACACCGTGTTTGGACTTTACGTATAAAAGATGCCACTAGTAAAGAAAGTGTGAGAAAGGCCTTTTGTTCTGAATGAACAGCTCTGATGAACAGAAGGTTGTAATTCTTCTGTGCTGGATGCTGTTACATGTGAAGGAACACGTAGATATTCTGGTTGTACCATTGGTATCATGCAGAAAAGGTGGATATGTGGAGGAGCACATTTGTGATTTATTCTGATTCTGATTTATTAATTACAATTATTAACAGAATGTGATCAACGTAAATAAGGACAGGCTGAACTGAGATGGGTTTCTCACAATGTTTAGTTCAAACCAACCTTGTGAATGTGCCACTGATGACTAATGACACACTTTGTACTCGAACATATATTGTCGTAGGCCAGTTATGTTTGTTGTGCAGGTTCACCTCGATGGGACTTCAAACGTTTTTAAGAGGTGGCGGTAAATCAGTTCACTAGGCTTTGAGTTAGGGACCAAAGGGTGGCATGTTCAAGACTCGCCTGTGGACCAAAAATTTGGTGTGTGAATTGGTATTTGGAGAGGTGCCAGTTCAGCTCCTGAGCACTGCTGTGTTGCCCTTGTGCAAGGCACCCCCCCAAAACAAGTTGCTCATTGTGTGTGTGTGCTAGGGCCTGCATACCTGCATACATGTGTGAAATATATAAAAAGAGTGGATAAATAACTTCCTAACATGCATGGATGATTAATGTATATTTCTTCTTCTTCTGCCTGATGGCCTTTAGCTACATTGATCCAGTAAATTCAAGCAAAGAGAGGTCTGACCAAGTATCATGCACAAAAATGAAGATAGTTGTCTTAACTTGAACTTTTCTGTCATGAAAATCCTTTTTTATTACTGACCTTTTGAAATATATATATTTTTTGAAATACCAGATTTTTGGTAAACTGTAAACCATAATTCAATTCAATTCAAAAAAACTTAATTAGTAGAACAAGATCGGTGTAAAAGTGTTTATGTTTACACTATTTATAATGTAAACATAAACAATAAACATAATAAATAGTAACATAAATATAAGTATAAATACAATGTTTATGTCAAATAATAATCCAAAACTTAGTTAGTTCCAAACCTAGTGAGTTATTTAAAAATTTTTTTTGAAAGTTGTGTTGAGTGTGACAATTTTTGTTCATGCATACTTTGTAGTTCATAATTTCCTATTGCATGCATTGTATTCATTAATGCACTTCATATTCTGAGTTCATAAAAAGTTGTTCTGTAAATAGTTCCTATACTATTGTGATCAAAAGCATTAAATGTCAATTTTGAGGCTGTTGTGTAAATATTCATTCATACACTTAAGAATATTCATGTTCTGAGTTCATAAAAAACTTGTTCTGTAAATAGTACTCTTATTTTTATGATCAAAAACACTGACTTGAACCTCAATTTTGAGGCTGTTCTGCAAATAGTTTTAAAATAAACAATAAACAAAGCAACTTCTGGTCAATTCACAGCAATTTCAGACTTAAAGGGACAGTAAAGTTAATTTTAAGTTGAGCTAACCGCCATTTATTACTATTGGACTGTGTGAAATTAATAACCTGCGCGGTGAACGGTTGTGTCAACAGAACAGCAGTAAGATGCGACTTTCAAATAAATTCACTGTGGAATTAATAACAACTACAGTAATAAATGGCGGTTAGCTCAATGCTAATATGTTAAGTATGGACAATCCCATTGACGGAATAGTGCGTTAGTATTTTTAGCGCGATGCCTTCCCAGAAGGTATTCTAAAGAACGACAGGTCCTTGTCTTCGAGTCTTTTAGCTGTTCTGTTGTCAAAACCATTCACCGCGCCGGTAACCATGATACTTTTGGTGTTAATCGCGTCTAGAATTGCATTGTTTCTTATGGCTGTCAAACTATGTTTGGCCCCAGTGACGTATGACGCCCACGTGACCACTGAATGCGGAAGCTGCTGCGACGCAG